>NW_010301043.1:0-31876 GCF_000700745.2 Antrostomus carolinensis | reverse complement strand
CTGAAAACATCGGTGTGTTCTCAATGTTCTTCTCCTAACATATCCCAGCTGAACCCAAACCCCAGCACTGTTCTGGCTGCTGAAAAAATCCCAGCTCTGGCCCAGCTACAAACAGGACACAAACCCAGCTGTTTGCTTTCCCTGAGATGTGTGAGTAGCCAAGGACTTTGCTTTTTTCTCTCTGTCCTTGGCTATACCCACTTTCCCATCACATCCTTGCTATTTTAGGCAGATTCCTGCTATCTAGAAGGTTTCCTGTTTCCTTTTCCTGAGTGCAAATCGATCTGAAGCCCAAGTGACTGTTTCCAAGATTCAGGATAAGGCTCCGATCAGATGCTAACTGACGTGGACTGAATAAAACATTACAAGCAACAACAGCAAAACCCTGCTCTACCCATCTGTCTGCTGTAGCCATCTGCTTGCTCTTGTTGCAAACCTGTCTTGGTTAAAACTAAGCTTTGTGTTTGAGCAGCTTGAACTCTACCTGCTACAAAATACAGAAAATAATGAGAGAGGAGACGGGCAGGTTTTATAGCCTGGGCACGGAGCTGGACAGCAGAAGATCAAAGTTCAGTTCCCTCTTCAAGCACATAATATAATTTGCCTGTAAAATACTGGTAATTCTATTCCTGTAACTCACAGGATAAAGGATAAATTCATTAATATACATGACACATGCCAGAGATAATGCAGATAATTGGAAGACAAGGATGAAAACATCAGAGAAGCTGAGCAAGGTCTCCTCAACCTGATCTGAACCTACAAAGTTCCTCCTGCTGAGCTCGTTGGGGTGCAGCTCACCCACGGCAGGACAGTTTGAGGGAAGTCAGAGCATCTCTACAGATGCACACGGGAATGTCCCTTGGTTAGGAGCTGAAAGAGTGGAGCAATTCCTTACCATTTTTCCCAGTCCAACCCCTTATGCTTGTGTGTGGTATACTGCAGCATCAACAATGTCCTTCAGACCCATCCTCATCCTCTTCACAGCTCTCCCAGCTGTGCCACCTCTTAGGTGCAGGGAGCATGGGAAAGGAATAATTCCAGGAAATTCAACTTTTTAAACCTCATCCTGGCAAGAAAGTCAAAAGAATGAATACCAGGTTCTCCATGCCTGGGTTTTACAAGCAACTGCTACTGCCAGTGGACAATTTGCTCCTAATTATTTTTTAATTTCATGCTGGGAGGAAAAAAATCAGTCAATCCTGGATGGAGAAGCAAAGGAGAGACCAAGTTAATAACAACCACATTGATTGAATTGACTGAAACACAGAGCTGGTGTCAGGAGACCTCATTCCATCTCAGGTGCAGCCTGATTTTTAAATACAGAGTTGAAACTTTAGCATCAGTCCCAGGTATGTGCCCAGACTGGGAGAAGAGCTCATAGAGAGCAGCTCTGCTGAGAAGGACTTGGGGGTCCTGGTGGAGGAGAAGCTTTGACATGAGCCAGCAGCCTGTGATTGCAGCCCAAAGGCCAACTGTGTCCTGGGGCTGCATCAACAGAGGGGTGAGCAGGAGGGTGAGGGAGGGGATTGTCCCCCTCCACTCTGCCCTTGTGAGGTCCCATCTGCAGTGTTGCATCCAGGCCTGGAGCCCCCAACACAATGAAGACGTGGAGCTGTTGGAGCAGTTCCAGAGGAGAGCCAGGAAGTTGATCAGAGGGCTGGAGCACCTCTCTGCTGAAGAAAGGTTGAGGGAGCTGAGCTTGTTGAGCTTGGAGAAGAGAAGGTATCACTTCTGTTGCCCATCCATTTCCACCTCTTGGGAAAAGACTGAGGGCCCAGGTTTGCCAGTTTCTGGATGCTTTTCATAGAATCCCAGACTGGTCTGGTTTGGAAGGGACCTTAAAGCTCATCCAGTCCCAACCCCCCTGCCATCAGCAGGGACACCTTCCACTAGACCAGGTTGCTCAAAGCCTCATCCAGCCTGGCCTTCAACACTTCCAGGGAGGAGCAGCCACAGCTTCTCTGGCCAACCTGGGACACTGTCTCACCACCCTTACAGTGAAGAATTTCTTCCTTTCTTCCTTCTTTTTGAAGAGCTTTGTCCCATTACACTGATTACACGGAGCAGCCTGGGAATGTTGCCATTTGGACCACTCTGAAATAAGGTTGGCAAGCATTAGCAAATAACTGGATGAAGCCTTACTCCAATAGGAAAGTCCTAGCAGGTCCATCATATCTACATTTTGTATGCTCAAAAAAAATTAATATGAATTATTTAGTCATCTCCTATTTCTATAATGAATGATTACAACATAAATATTCAAATTTTTTAAATCCTGTTTATCCTCACATTGCTTCTGTGAAGTCGGGCAGCGCTGCCATGCAGAGATGAACTGAGGCACAGAGAGGTGATGGAGTTTTCCCCAGGTGTACACAGGTCATGTGTCACACAGGGCGACACACCTGTGTGCACAGACCCAACACCCCATCATCCTCTTTTATAAACCAAAAAAACATGTGCATGACACGGGGACTCCCACCTGCATGTAAACCTCTGTGCCTGGAGAACTGACCTCCACAGAAGCAATTCGTTTGTTCATAGAATCTAGAGTCACAGACTGGTTTGGGTTGGAAGAGACCTTAAAGCTCATCCAGTTCCAACCCCCCTGCCAGCAGCAGGGACACCTTCCACTAGACCAGGTTGCTC
The DNA here is from genome assembly GCF_000700745.2 of Antrostomus carolinensis. Taxonomy (NCBI): domain Eukaryota; kingdom Metazoa; phylum Chordata; class Aves; order Caprimulgiformes; family Caprimulgidae; genus Antrostomus; species Antrostomus carolinensis. The sequence continues at coordinate 29,227 of NW_010301043.1, read as the reverse complement.
AAAGCCTCATCCAACCTGGCCTTCAACACTTCCAGGGAGGAGCAGCCACAGCTTCTCTGGCCAACCTGCTCATTTGAGGTATCTTGAGGACAAACTTTTTAGCAGAGCCTGTAGCAACAGGACAAGGGGTGATGGTTTTAACTTAAAAGAGGGGAGATTTAGACTGGATATGAGGAAGGAACTTTTTACACTGAGGGTGGTGAAACCCTGGCCCAGGTTGCCCAGAGAGGTGGTTGAAGCCCCATCCCTGGAAACATTCCAGGTCAGGTTGGACAGGGCTCTGAGCAACCTGGTCTGGTTGAAGATGTCCCTACTCACTGCAGGGGGGTTGGACTAGATGGCCTTGAAAGGTCCCTTCAACCCAAACCATTCCATGATTCTATGATGTAATTTTCCTCTTCTATCTGCCTGCCGAGTCCTCCCATGTAGGATTCAACGAGAAGTGGATGAAGTGAACTTAACAGAAGTAAGTGCAGGAGAGTGAAACCTGGCACAGCACATAGCTCCATGGAAGTGACAGAGTCCCAGTCACACGTGGGTGTAAGGATCTAACCCATGGCACATGCCACCTTCCTAGAAACCCTTCATTTTGTGCACAGAGCTGGCTCGGCTGATGCTTGTCACAACCTCTCCACATTTCTTGACTCAGGCATCTTATTGTCACCTAGAACCTGTCTAACAAGAAGGACAGTGCTCAGGTCCAACAAACCGAGTGTCATTTACAGGTCTGTGTCTTGGAGCCTCACATGGAGCAGGATCCATGTGTCTTTCTCTTCTTTTCCAGCACCAACTGTTCTGCTCGGGGAGCGGGCGATGCTCTCTGCATCTCAAACACTTCAGCCTTAAGCACTGAGGGCAAGTGCCTCCCTGAGAGAGCCAGAGCTTCAGCCTGATGCCTGTTGACTCCTTGTTACTCTACGTCTGCCTTGTTCTCACTTAGAGGAGCAAAATGTCAAGACAAGTTTAAATGTTAAGCCTCACGTGGAGCTTGTCAGTCCTGCGCTGAGCATCCTCCGTGGAGCAAGGATCAGCTGCTACAGGACCAGACGTTGGAGGAAAGTGTTACCCTTTCCTTTGCATAGAGAACACAAGAGCTTTGCAAACCCCAGGCACAACCATGCACCTTCCTCATCCTGAGAGAGAAGAGATCTCAGGATTTTACCAGTAAACACCTCCCCTGCTGCTCCTGGCTGTGATCTACCAGGTTTCCAGGTGACAACAACATGGATCAAAGAATGCTCAGGAATCCTGGGTGAATAAAACTTGTTGTCCAGTAAAGTAGCCACACCTGTAAGGTGGGGCTCAAACACAGCTCTGATGCCATGGGCTGATCACAAAGCCACAGCAGAAAGGATCTGTATGTGTGGGGACTTCAGGGGGGATGGTTTGAACCAGCTGCTTCTAAACCTGCCTGCTTCAGCTCCTGTGGGAAATCACAGGAGGCTGTTTGGCTACTTGAAACCATGAGGAAGATGGTTTCTTCAATGATTAAAAAGGCTGGTTTTAATCTGTCTTTTTGAATCCATTTGCTTCTAAGCAACAATGAAGCTTGAACATCTTGGTAAAATTGTCCCTAGAAGTGAAGCTTTCATGCTGCTCAGGAACAGCACAAGCCTGATGAACATGGCTTTATCTTCTTTCTTGCTAGCAAGCTGTCTCATCCCTCCTAATCTGAAGTGGCATCATGGAGCAAAGCAAATCAGCAGCCAAAATCAGAGATTAAACAGTTTTATCACAGTGATAAAGCAACGCAGCAGCTGTGTTCTGCGATGGGTGGTTAAATAGGGAGGTCTGCGAGGTGGGGAAGGTGAGGCAGAGAGAAGCTGGCAGGAGAAGAAGAAGCAGGACACGGCTCTGCAAAACTTCTTGCTGAACCTCTGGTTTGCTCCAGACTTGTAGGCGCATACAGAACTCAAGGAGAGCTGTAAAATCCCTGTGGAAGGTGGTGCAGATGTTGGTCAGCTCCATGATGCAGCAGGAAGGACCTTCCCAAAGGAAGGGAGATGGGTCAGAGGATGCAGCTGTGATCCCCATGGGTTCTGCAATAACCAGGAGAGGAATGCAGCCATCACACCAGGTCTTTAATCCAGGATTCGTGGCTTCCTTGGAAGCAGTTAGAAGATTAATCCAGGATTTGTGGCTTCCTTGGAAGCAGTTAGAAGCTTAAACACCCATAGTAGAGCTGGGGTGTGAGGACATTTAATCTCTTCCAGTTTGGTTCCTGTATCATGCACCGTGCTGCTGTCTGTCCTTCACCTCCTTCCTAGCTGAAGAAGAAAAAAGCCCAGCTTTCTTTCAGGCTTGCTTGAGTAAAGGTCTCTTACTACGTGTCTAATACAAAAAGTTAAAGTTAAATGAAGCAAAACCTGAGCAAACTAAACCCAAGCTCTTGCCTTGAATGGTGACACGGGAGGTAGTAGCTCTCCTCGCTGCGACTGTATGATCAGGTTGCAGTGAACATCTGCTGCTGAGAGGTAGCAGGAAGGTGATATTCCACATGTGGAAAAAAAAAAAAGAGAATTAAATAAACACAGTTGGTTGGGAATAAATGTAACCTAATCTAGGATGAGGACGGCTGCATGTATCTAACACGGTATGAATAAAAATTTCATGGCAAAAATCTACCAAGGTGGTAAACACGTTGTTCCCTGTTATATCTGTTTTCTTTAGAAGACCTGATAGTTTTTGCTGAAGGGAAAAAAAAATAAATCCTAATGCTGTTAAATGCAAGGTACAAAGACGGTTGTTTGCGCTGGAGCCTAAGGGATTCTGATCGCTTGATCCCTTAATTCCTGTGGAAATCCCAGCTAATGTAGCCAGCTTACCATGCTTTCTTATCTTGGAAATGGATTTTCTGAACCATTTGAAACATTTTCTGAAACAAACAGGCAGAGGAGCCCAGCAGCTGCAGCGAGGGATGATTCCCAAACCCTTTGGTGGAGTTGTGGTGGGGCTTCCCTTGGCTTTGGACCTGCCTCTGACTTCTCTGTTGGGTGAGTAGCACCACGGGTGCTGCAGCTCACCACCAGGCATGTTCTGCACACTCTGCAAGCTCCATGTACTCTGTGTGCTCAGCAGATGGGTGGACGAGATGCTCAGAGAACTGGTTTAGCAATGGACAGGTATGGTTGGACTCGATGATCTCAAAGGTCTTTTCCAAACGATTCTATTATTCTATCTCCCACAGCCAAATCCAGCTCCAGGTCCTACTTTTGAGAAGGTCACAAGGCATGAAAATCTGAGCACATAACTTCTCCCAAAGGGAATGATGAATTTAAAGCACAAAATAAACGTTGATACCTCAAGATAGAAGGAAACAAAGCAGCAGAACCTGGCAAAGCAAAGGACTTGCTAACCAGTCAGTCAGGAGATGTTTTCTTGTCCTCTCTTCCTATGGAACATAGACCCAGTTTAACAAGGGGATCTTGATTGTATTTTCCTGCAAGACTGTGTGTCTACAAGTGGCTTTCCAAAGGAGCACGGTTATTAAAGGTGTAGCTGCTATGACCACGACCAAAAATTATTTTAAAATGTCTCTGAATGGAATCAAGCCCTGAAGTCAACAGATTCTTGTTTAAATTCAGGATGTACAGTCCAATTCTGATCCAAATTGACTTTTGTTTCCATGCTGGTTTCAGCCCAACCTGTGATTAGCTGCGTTTGACCTCTCTTCTGGGCCAGTTCATTTTCTTTTTGATAGTTCAGTCCTGCTATGCAGATTTCTTGCTGTCCAGTCACAGAAAATGTTCATCGGTTTCTCTTTGGCACATACTGAGTTTTACAGAGAGATAGAGTCTGATTATTTTGGTTTTTATTGCTTAGTCCTTAGGACTAACACACTGTTTAGGGAATTGTTTCTTGGACTTCACTGGCAGAGCTCTCCTCCACAGATCTGAGGTTCGTTCATAAATCCCAGTGATTTTTTCCTGCGTTATTTTGTTCCTATGAACCAATTTCCTATTGAAACCATTCCCATGGCTCAGCTCTGGACTGCTTCCTCATGGCAGTCTCTAAACCACATTTGGTTAATCCCTGATTTAAATGAAGGGTCATTTTATAGGAATTGTTCCTTGGCATTAGGTTTCAACTCTCAATGTTTCGATCCCAATGCCAACTCAATCAGACCCTTAAATAACCGAGAGAAATGCTGTGCAAGCAGAGTTCTTGTCTACTTCATCCAATTCATTTGGCCAAAAGGGTTTAATCCTCATTCCCAGCACATGACCAGCAGGATGGAGAGAGGAGAAGGCCATTTCTTGCTTGACTCTCCAGGTGGCATCAGATGCTACTTTTGTGAGTTAATCTCCATTAACAAGAGAAAGAATTGCAAATCTGCCCCTTACTGTCCCCTTAATGAATTAATGGCTTTTTATTCACGCCTCTCCTCCATGAATATTGTTATACTGGGACAGTCACTTGCCCACAGCGGGGCTGCTGTGGAACATCCAATTACACTTCTCATTATAACACTTGACTCAAACACCAGAACATCCCATTAGGTGACGAGGATCCCATTAGGTGACTCCACTGTCTTTGATGAGGGACAGAAGTGGGAACCTCTGAAGTTCACAGAGTTCACAGAATGCTGGGGATTGGAAGGGACCTCGAAAGATCATCCAGTCCAATCCCCCTGCCAGAGCAGGAACCTAAATGAGATCACACAGGAAGGCGTCCAGGTGGGTCTTGAATGTCTCCAGAGAAGGAGACTCCACACCCTCCCTGGGCAGCCTGTCCCAGGGCTCTGTCACCCTCACTGGAAAGTAGTTTTTTCTCAAGTTGAAGCAGAACCTCCTGTGTTCCAGCTCACACCCATTGCCCCTTGTCCTATCATTGGGCATCACTGAGAAGAGCCTGGCTCCATCCTCCTGACATTCACCCTTAACATATTTATAAACATTAATGAGATCACCCCTCAGTCTCCTCTTTTCCAAGCTAAAGAGCCCCAGCTCCCTCAGCCTTTCCTCATAAGGGAGATGCTCCACTCCCTTCATCATCTTGGTGGCTCTGCGCTGGACTCTCTCAAGTTTGGAGCAGGAGACAGCTTGGTGCATCCCTACAACACGCTTACAAATAACGACAGCTCAGTTCTTGGCAGCAGTGACACTGTGATGTGTGTTATACTCCGGGAAATGATTTTTAATAAACCTGAGTGGTTGTTTCGGTGAATGTCGCCTGACAGCTGAAGCAGGGAACGCTAATCCAAGGATTTACACGTTGCTGTGAGGTAGCCAAGATCTCAGAGCTCGGATTTACACCCTGGATGCTGGCGAGTGCCCTGTGCTTCCTGGTGCCAATCGCCTGCTGTCACTGTTCTCATCCCTTTTTGCTAAGGCTGCTCTGTGCTGACATTCTGATTTAGACAAGGTGACCTGAATGAAATGCTGTTTGTAATTGACCAGGACCATATTCTGGGTGTCAGTTTAATTGCAGTTTAATTACTCGACTTTAAAGAGCAGAGTAATTAGCCTGCTATGAGGGTTGTAGCATTCACAAAGGGGAAAGCTACAAAGAATTTTAAATTCTGTTTCTTGACCAAGAAAAGAGGTAAATAGTGACACTGAGACAGCTGAGAGCTCTTTAATGTGCCTGAAATCAGAGTTGGAGGCAGAGCTCTAAGGCAGCCTCATGTCTCCTTCATGATTTTACTGCCTATAAGGAGGAAATCAAGTCCAGCATAAATGGAGATCAAACTTTTAATGATGGTAATTAGGCATTTACAATGGATGCTGCATTGTCAATGGACATAATAGCTCCTTGGACTATTGAAACAAGACAGGATATTTTGTTAAGGACATTAAAAAGATGCTTCCTAAACCACATTTTCCCTTTTTGAAGTGTCTGTTTGGTAATAAGGTGACCAAATTTTTGTGCAATATCTCTTTAGATGTGCAGAGTGGCACCTATCAGTGCTGTCCTCCATGGGAGTGGGACAATGCCTGCTGAGTTTATGAATAAATCTGATTCCAATAACTCTTGGACCTGTTGTTTAATCTGCATCCCACCCAGCAGAAAGAGAGAGGACCCACATCAATCAGCCCTTTATTTTCAAGAAATTTGCAGAAAACAGATGGAAGAAAGAATGGACGAAGGGTTAGAAGGTTTAACTTCTGTTAGATAGCAGAAAACACACAGCAGGGAGAGATACCATAAAATGAGCTGAAATTTTCCTGCTCCTCACAGGCCAACTTGTCTAAATACATTTACATATATGCATACACCATTATATATAATAATATGCATGTATACGTGCAAACATATATCCCTATACTTTATATATATATGAGTTCTGTAAGGCTAAAACCACTCAGTGTAATAAATATAGCTATAAAACCAGTAGATATGGAAAAAGTGCCATACAGCAATCCACTTCCAAAAACACAAGCACTTTCAAATTTGGGTCTCCAATCTGTTTAGGAGAATGACTGAACTGAGACTACATCTGGTATTTAATTCAAGCATTGTGCTGCTGTCAAAGGAAACCATGCTGGCAAGCTGAATTTCAGCCTGCCAAGAGCCTTTTGTAAAAACACAATTCATAGCTTAAGAGTAGGGAGGAGGGAGAAAAAAATAATAAAATTAAAAATGTAGAGAAATAAAGACATAATAGCACAATCTCTGTGGGCAGATAAAGCAGAAAAATAGAGAGTTCTCCCTATTTCCCTCTGCTGTGAGGACACTTGGACACCCCAGGCTGGAGTAAGGTGTGGATCTCTCCATTCACCTCCATTTCACGTTGTCTGAAAAAACCTTTGATATCTAATAGTATTAATCCCTACCCTTCCTTACTCAGACTGGGGGTTATGACCAGCAAGTGGGGAAGTTTAAACAAATGTGTAAACCTATTACATGTAATCCTCACTGAGAGTATTACTGGAGTAAAAGCCGAGCATTGGGATCTCCTGATCTAACTCTAAATAGCTGGTTTCCTTCAGTGTGAAGAATGACTCAGTACTATGATTCAAACTTAATATATTGCAGATCTAGTTTGCTCTGGCTAGACTTTATGTTCTTGCACTCTTGGGGCCCTCAAATTTTCTCTTCTGTCAGAGAGAATTTATTTTTCCATGAGCTCAAATTCTATCAATGACATTTACTTTACAAGGCTGGAATCCCCTCCAAGGAGAACAGGGAGAATTTTAAGGCTCTTTTTACATTCTTAATTAATAAGAATTCATGAATTTTGGCAGTGATTCTTGGTTTTTAACCTGATAAGGTTTTAAAAGAATGTTCTGAATCAGCCACTAATTTTCCTATCAAATATGAGACTAGACAATGAGCTATTCCTGTAAGACAAGGCTGAATGTTATTCCAGAAGGGACCATGACATTTTCAGACTGGTATCAAGAAGAGAGTTGTTAAATAGATTTATTTATTACTCAGTTTTACTTTTCCAGACAGACCTTTACATTTTTAAAAAAAAGGAATTAAATCATCACATCTTCTATTTTGTCTTTCATATTCTACAAACCTTTTACATCTACCTGCACCTATCTTAATAAAATTAGAAAACTGTTAGAGGATGACTTCATACAGTTGAGGGCATCAGACCATCCCAGAATGAATTAGGGCTGAAAACAGGAGAAAAGGATGAAACTAAATTTTACAAAGAGCTATTTCAGATCATCTGTGTCCAACAGCAGAACATATGGACTGGCTTGATCCTGAAATAGATCCCACCAAAACCTGAGATGTTGTCAGCTTTGCTATATTCATTGCAAACTAGCTTAAAACAACAATGATGGAGAAAGTTCGATTTATGTGTTGTAGTAATTCCTTCATATAAATGTCAGAAGCAAATTCAGTCAAAGCTTTACACCAAAGCACCATTCTGAGGAACCAAGTATTGAATAGCATTGAATTGTGTTACGAAGAAACAAGAGGGATTAGTGCAAATACCGGGGACATGTTTCCTCAGAGTCTACGCACGTAGACACAGTCACTTGTGTTCTGTTTGAAATTCACCTTGTGTAGACAATTAGTAAGATGTAAAACACAGTAAATCTCTATGGATCAGAGTTATTTTTTTATGCAAAGGTCTACAGGACAATCTCCAGACCATTTAAATCCCTCAGTCCCATTTTGACAGCATAATGGCCTTGAATGACTCTATTGGTAGAATAGTCCTTCTGCATGACACTAAATTTCACCCTATTATTCAGATCAAACTCTTCTTGATTATGGTAAAGATGTTGCTAAGTAGGTCTTCATGCTTAGCATACAAGGGATGAGATGCATTTTGGCTTTTGGAAACAAAGTAGAATTCATCCTCAAAGTAACTTTTTACTTTGAAAATAACTGTGATTAATAGCAGCAAATTTCAGACCAAGTCATATTCAGCGAGACCTCTGTGCTATGCTGTCATGAAAAGGGACCATGTGCCTAACTATCTAATTTATCAGCCACAAAGTGGCATAAGCTCTTCCCTTACAACCAAGGGTGAGGTCCATCCTGGCCCCCAAGGTGCTGGGAAGTTTAACAGGTTTTGATACACTATTTATATCTTACTATTGACCTATCTGCATCTAGTCCCTTTGTGTCCTTTGGGTTTTTTTAGAAGTTCTGCACTAAAAATATTTCCTTTTACGACCTGGACATGCATCAATGAATACCAAGAATATCACATTTTGACAAGCTTTCCCAGGATATAAAGTCCCAGGAGAAAGAATGGGAGCTCTGTATACATTGAAGCCCCTGATTTAAAAAATCCTTAAGCCTATGGCACTAAAAAGAAACATTTGCATGGATCTGCATGGCTCATGTCCTCTCTGCACAGGCTGATACGTGTGACTGTGGCTTTGTGTCAACCCCCAGGGCAAGAGCAGATACTCTTGGAACTTGTGTTCAGGATGTGACTCTTGTACTGAAAAACGTAAGCAGCTGAGGCATCCTGGTTAAACTCAGCTTGATGGAAGACACTAGGTAGTTCTCAGAGTTAAAGAAGATCTTGCTTCAGAACAGGTTGATTTCCCCTGTGCCAGTCAATTGTTCATTTTGGATCTTTCCTGATTTTATGAACATTTTAATGATTGTGAGTTTATATCAGAGCATCAGCAATGCCTGTATTCATCTCTGGTATCAGAAACAAAAAGAAAAGAAGCATCAGACAGAAGTTCTATAATAATACAGCTGCTGAGTGACTACAGTCTTGTCGCTCCTCAGAGTAGTTAATTTACAACTGCCCCTTGGGCGCTGCACAAACAGTAGCAAACTTGAGACAAAAACTACTCCATCATTTGCTGTTCTTATCACAAGCCAGAAAATCTAAATTGCCTCAGGCCAACTAATTAATTAAAAATTCCAGTGAGAAAAAGACCATTTCTCACAGAGTGTTTTCATAGACTCCTGTTGTTCTCTCTCAAAGATGCCCACACACTTGTTTTCAATAATCTGAGTGACTGTACGAGCTCCAAATAGCATCTGAGGTTGTTTTCCATCTGAGGTTGTTTGATTTGAATTTAGCAAACTTCTCAAGCAAGAACTTAAAATAGTCACCAGTTCCTGGGTTTATTTCTTACTTAGTGAGGCAGCCACACAGACCCGGGTGTTCAAGTGCTCCGAGAGCCTTTGCAAACCTTGGTGTGACCCAACATTCTGTGATTCTGTGATTCTGTGTGACACACACCTGGGCTTTGAGCAGGTACAAAGTTAGTACAGCTTAGAGGCATAGTCAAGTGTAATTCTTTCTGGAGCAAGTGATTCTGAAATCCAAAGTGTAAGGATTTCCCAGAATCTGAGAGGGTCACCCAGAAGACCTCTTAAACATGTTTTAGAAGATAGAGTGTTTCTGCTGTTGTGGTGTTAAGAAGTAGACTATTGAATCTGTAAGTGAACTCCTGAAGAAAAAAAGAACAATTCCATCTAGGAATTTACCTTTACTGGCTGGAGCATATCTCAAGTTTTAAAATATTCTACAGTTTGGTGAGGATTAAACCTGGAATGGTGGAGAACAGAGCAAGAACAAGGCACTGCTGTGCTTTGAGCTCATCTTGTCCTGTGAAGTGCTGGTGAGAGGAAAACATGGATTTCAGATTGGACGTCAGCTACTGCTGGTTGCCAGAGCAAAATGAGGCCAAAAGAGACGGTTTTGGGCAAAAGGCAGAAACGCTGCAGTACCCTGGAGAGCAGCTGCCAGGGTCTTTCTCCTCCGATTGCCAACTTCAAACACAAATCCCACCTTCTCCAACCTCCCAGTGAGCTCCTGGGGTCTTGAATCACCTCTAGAGACAGTTGAGGAAAATACAGGAATTCACTTACACATATTGAATCCATCAACTGGCAAATAAATACATGAGATTATTTAAAAATCCTCTTAGTACGACAGCCTGGAGTTTGATGAGATCAACAAATACTTGTTACAGAAGCCGTCTCGCTGTGTCTGTCCTGGAAAACAAGCCCGTGGGGTTTCATTTTGTCCTCACTTGCAGGGAAGGGAATAAATTCAGATGCTCGCAATGACAGTATTTGAGTTTTAAATGACTCATATACTTTATGTTAGATTTCTTCATAGGGTCAGTTCTTGTCTCTAATATCTAGATCAAGCTAATACCATCATTTTTTATGTTTATTATCTATCAGACTGGTTGAAGTATTAATCAATTGCACTGGAGATGGCAGTGTCAATAAATGATAAAAACAAAGCCTAGGAAGAGATGGATCTTCAGTAGGCGTACCAGTAGGGTTTTTATTTTCCTTTGGCTAAGAACAACTTGTTATTTTGCTATTCAAATTTTGGCTTGAGCTCAGCTTCTTTTCAGAGAAACATCATTTTTCTTCTGAAGTTTATTTGACTCTAAAACATATGTCTATAAGTTACTTAGGTCACCATGTTTCTAAAATCTAAAATAATTTTGTTAGAAGAGCCAAAAAATTATTAATTTTCTCCTTCAAGCTACAACATTTACATAGATTAAGGTACTGACAGTTAATTATGGCATTGAATAAAATGTTAAAGCTCAGGCTTTCCATGAACATTTGCTTTCAGTTTCCACAATGTAATAATATTTTTATCTTAGAGTATAAACACACCAAACACATCCTGGTAGGTGGACACTGGTGTGAAATGATGCAAGAAAAGCTTGAATCCAGTTCTGACAATGGAATAATTTCTCTTACCAGGTCCTGGATCCAAGTACTTAAGAGAGTGTAGATGAGATGTGTGGTGGACAATAGATAGACCATAGTTTCACCTCCTCCCATGTTGGTCAAAAGGAAGTGGAATAGGTCAGATTGGCTATTCTTGATGCCTCTGGAGTAAGGTTTAAGACCTGGTTCCCTACTGACATGTTTGGGTCTGATCTCCATTTGTACCTTGACACTAACAATGTTTTGCAGTGAGGTTTTCTGACATCTGAACATCACTGGGGATGAGTGAACAGTCTGGCTCTGTCACCACAAGAGGTGGTCTGGAGTGTCAGTACAAGCTGGGATAGAAGGAGTAACCCTGCTAGGGAAGGGGTGGCCATCACAGACTGAAGACTGGATGGAGGGGATCAGCATGGGATCACCTAAACAAGACCACAACCCCCTCCCAATAGTGTTATTGACCTTAACTGGTGAAGTCACCAACTGGTTTAAACTGGGTGGCTTCAGTCACCATGCACCAACCTGTTGCCCGCAATTCCCCTGGCTGTCAGCATCAAGAGTTTCTTCACCTTCCAGCAGCTGCTGCAGGAGAAAGGTTTGCTTGGTAACATCAATTTGCAGATTTCCACACCGTATTCAGGGGGAAACTCCTCTTTGAATAATACTAAAGGAAAACTACGGACATTTGCAAGTGAAATGGTCTTGCAGAATGATTTCCCTTCCACAGAGCCTGGCTGCAAATGACTTCTGTAGTCTTGCTTTTATCTTCAGCAGTAGCAAATGCTGCTCGTTGGGGATATCTTAAATTTGCAGAGCCACTTGCAATGTATCTGTTCAATGTTTCTGCCTTGCAAAGAAAACAATGGCCTGGCTCTTATCAATATTACTCAGGCACTCATTTATGCAAGCAAGAAAAGATGTATGTATATCTCCAAGGGCACAAGAACCCAAAGCACTCAGATTTTGAATTACAGGACTATCAGAACACACTGGCCTTTTTCTAACTACCCGCTGTGATCTCTTGTGTGACTTTTCTCAGAACAATAAGATTGCATCTCAAATGTACTCAGGAAAGAAAGATCTGCTGGAAGAAGTAAAAACAGAAGTAAAAAGGTCACCTGCTTCTTTAGAGAGACTGAGTCCCAAGAGCACAATAAAGAATGTTGTTTCAAGGCCAGGTTGGATGAGACTTTGAGCGACCTGGTCTAGTGGAAGGTGTCCCTGCCCATGGCAGGGGGGTTGGGACTGAATGACCTTTAAGATCTCTTCCAACTCAAACCATTCTATGATTCTGTTAATATTTTAAAAACACTGATAAGGCTGTGATGACTTCTCCCATTCTTGTAAGTAATGAATTCCTAGGAGGTGTTAATTCAGCTATTCTTGAAGTCTGTTTTAGAAGAAAAATTGGAAAATAAGTAAGGATGGAATTCTTCAACTGAATCTACACCCATATACTAAAAATACAGCTTTGATACTTTTTATTTTCACTCCAGAAAGAGTTCTTTTAACCTACATTTTGTGGCTGTTGATGAGATTAAGATATAGAAATGTAAAAATAGAACAAGTGCTGCAGCACTTTTCCTAACCAAGCACAGTTCAGCCTGTGCAAACTTGCTGAGTGTGCTATGCTCAGCTGCTAGATCCAAGAATTTCCCCTTGTGTGAATGGGTTTTGGTTGAGTGTAAGAACTTTTGCGTTGCTTAGGAAAAAAAAAACCCCTCTGTGTTCGTGTCTGAATTTGATGGAGTATGTTTCATCCTTACTTCAGTCATGGCAGCAGAATGAGACATATGGTTCTTGGTTCAGCTGCCATGTAATCAAGCAACATCACTCAATCACAACATCTCTTGACATCACTTTTATCAAGAAACATCCGGAACAGTCTGATGCAATTGTGTTAGAAGAAACAGACAGGATAGGTACAGTCCTTTCACTGCTTTTAAAATAAAACTTTTGGAAACTTTCATATAACACCCTGGATAAAATATTGTCTTTATTCAAGGAGCTCAGATGGTCTGAAAACAAGTAGAATAGAGTGGGGAAAAAATGAGAAATGATGAGTTGTTTTATACAGCACTGCTGAAGAACTTCCTGTGCTTAGTTGGTCATCTTGCACTTGTTTTGAGAAATGTTCTCAAAAAAAGGAAAGGATTTGTGAAAGAGATCTCTGAATTATCTAATACAACTCAATTTGTGTTAGATGGAGTCATAAGAGAACATTTCTTTAAGACATTCCCCAGATCTCCATTTGACCATGTTGTTAAAATCAGTCCAAGGCTTCTTAATGATTTTGGGAAGAAGGAATACTGGGGGCCAAGGTAAGAGTTTATCATCCTTGTTCTCACCCTTGAGTGGGTGAAGTTCAATTCTGCAACTGCAGTGGGTAAATCTGGAGAAGTGAAGGTGGAGAGCAATGAAAGCGTGGATGGCCAGAGAGCTGTTAAGCATGGGCCATGGGCCATCTCCACTGGTAGCTCCTCAGTGTGTCTTGTTGTGGAAGAGAGCCCAGAAGGATTTAGGGGGTGTTGTGAGGTTTTGTGGGTGGGGTTGAGTTCTTTATTTATTTTTCTTCCAAAAGACCAGTTTTGACCAGTCACCTCATATACAACTTGGAGACTACTCTGATGCCTTCCCTCAGTCATTTATTTTTACACTAATTTTAGATACTCTTTGCTGGTCCTGTTTGTGAAGCTCCCATCTGTTTCTCTCTTGGATTCTCACCAATCAGTTTACATCTTTCTGGAAATGCAGTACTCAAACCATGCTCCAGATAAAGCTTTCCTTCCTGTTTTACAAGCTCTATTCTCCCTTCATCATTCCACGTGTAGACAGTACACAATACTCACACACTGAGAGGGGATTTGCTTTTTTCCTAAAAATTCAGCACTGCTGACTCGTATGTTGGGGGTTTGGTTTTTTTTTCCTGCAGGAAATCTCCTCAGTTAAACACTTTCAAAGTGATAGTATTTTGTGGAAGAATATAACTCAGTTTGTCCCTTTGCCAGTGAGGACTAAACTAAGTTGATTTCAAATTGAAGAGAGTCCACACAAATAGCTCAGCCAAGGTGCAGCAACCTGATTTACGCCTCTCTGATTCAAGATTAGAGCCTAAGAAAGAATTTTCTGAAAATAAGTGGACACTATTGAAAGTTTTCCTCCAGAACAAATGAACTCCAGCTGAGGAACTGGGTCTGACCTTTTCTGAAGTCTTACCAAACTCAAAAGTAAAGTCTATTGATTATTTTTTTTCTATTTCTTATCCAATCTGAATTGCACAATGTTTATCAAATATGCAGTACTACACTGTGGACATTTACTGCAGAGGTTGGTTACAGAAGGTCAAGTGCATGACAGAGTCAGAGAGGCTTTTTGCCAGACACTGACAAACCCCACTGCAGATATTTTCAGACAGAGGCTTCCTGACAAGCTCATAGATTCCATCGCCTTTATTAATATCTTCCTTTTCCCCCAGGTTTCATGATGATCTTCAGACAAGGAAGCTTTTACCATGAATACAATTATCATTTGCTATGGATCAGTTCATCTGTCCAGAATCTCTCACTGGTATTAGAACAAGATCGATGTTCAGAATGATGGACATCAAAGTCCTACAGTCCTCCAAGCAGGGCTGCCTCCTGCCTGAATAATTATCAGCAGAATTACAGTTGAGAGATTAAAAATCAGAGAACACAAGAGCAATTCAAGCTTCTCCTGGAGAATCACCACTCTCTTTTCCCCAAGAAGAACATCTTCTGTTGATGTCTAATACCTGTTATACTCCTGAGGGTTGATAGAGAGGGCAGCTTGTTGCACACAAGCAGAAAAGATTAGGATATTTTGGATTTGGAGCTTATTTTTTTCAACCTGCATAATTTATGGAAGACAAACTATCTGGCAGTGTAGCAGTCCCAGAATGGGAGTTGTGCTGCTGGCCACCATCAAGTTCTGGTCCACTGAGTGTTCATCATCCTCATTTTGTTCCTTTTCCTATTTGGAGCTGATGTATCTAGTTCATAACATGTCTAAATTACCTCCCAGCTCACCAGTATCAATGACAGGTCCAACCTTTAGACACCTGGAGAGTGTCCTTCTTTTAATATCAACCCCCATTACACCAAAAGGAGGCAAAACATGCAGGGACAAGTAACATCTTTTATCAGACCAACAGATGTGGTTGACAGGAGAAGTGGAAAAACGTTCAGGTGTGGAGATCTCCCACAGAGTAAAACTGCTCAAGGCTCTGCCTGCGTTTCCTGAACACACCAGTTCCCCTTGTGTCCATATCATCTCCAATTTATTTAGGATGGAAAGTTTTGCCTGCCTGGTTTGGCATGCACACAGGAACTGTCTTGGTGGTGGGTCTGAAGGCTCTGTCTCTTTTAAAACATATTTTATTCTAACAGTCACAGTGGCTGAAACTGGAGGAACATGTGATGTGCTTCATCCTCCTTTTCCATGCTGTCAGCAAGGCAGATGAAAGCAGCAGTGAGCAGTACCTCACCTTGGATATTCTTCCCTTATCCTTTCAAAGCTTTGCATGCAGACAGATTAATTATATTGTAACTGATTAAATCATACTGCTACCTGGTGTGATATTTTATTAGTCGAGGAGGAAGAGCACGTGGACCTCACACAAACAACCCCCTTCCCACAGCAGCAGTCTTCCCATTGCATTTGGGCTGTAACATTCAGTGTAATCCTTCTGTTAGCACAAGGCTGTCATCTGAACAACCCTATTAATTAATAAGATCACGACCAAGTGCAGATGAGCGTATTTATATAGACTCCAAAGTGCATTGGTAGAAATGTGAAAGGATTTAAGATGATGTGTATAAATATGTGCACGTCCACATGATCCTCATTTATATTGCAGTGATATTGTAGCTTTTGTTTTTTATATGAACTTTGAATTTACTATTAAATATCAGGAAATAGTCTCTAACCTGGGCTGTATATCTTTTCTGAACCCTTCAAGACCTGGGGAGCAGGGGAGTGAATGTGATGTTCCCCTCCAGCCTCACAGGACTTGTGTTCCTATTGAGATACAAACAGCTAATAAGTATGGAGGTGTGATCCAGACGATGACTTCATTTATCTTCTGCCTCTGCCCCCTCAACACTAAGCACGAAGGACCTCTGCACCTTGAATACAGCAGAGCTTTAAAAGCAGATGAGCAATAGTGCAGGACAACCTTCTGCACTTTAGCAGAGAAATACTGACGTGAAATCTCTTGGCATTCAAGAGTAATTTCCTACAGTTAACCAAGATTGTACAAATCTGGGTTAAATCTTTGCAGCCAAAATCCTTTAAAAAAGCAGAAGTCCTATCCCAAAAAAAGAATTAAATAGTTGGTGTTGGGTTTACCTTTCCAGTGTGTCTTAGTGAAAATATATATATAAAAAATGAGATGGATTAGCTGAAAACTAGAGTTAGAGTGTTACTATCAAGACTTTGCCCCCTCTTCCCTCCCCACTGGTGCAGATGTTGTGCTTTTGAATAAGAACATCCATCCTGGGTTTAATGGGCTTTAACTAAAATAACTTAAATACATACCTCCATGCTAAGTGCCCCTTGCAGACATGCCTATATTAAGGCCCTCAAACCAAAGCTGTAAATCACTTCATAAGGTACGTTGTGGTGCATTAGTCTCGGTACAATGTAATTTCACATCTAAGGTATTGAGAGCTGGCTGCTAGCCACAAAATTGAGACAGCATCCTTCATTAGGGCCAATAAATCTTAGAAATGTGTACGGTAGCGTTTGAGAAAGCAGAGTTAAGGGCTCTTCATGTTCATAAGAGGATGCTTTTGTTGGGCTTTGTCTTGAAAATAAGAGTGGTGTTTCACAGAACACAAACATGACTACTTGGAGTTTCAAGAAATTCATTTAGGAGGAAAGCTTAATAGAGATTATTAAAGTACAGCCTGACTAAGCTTGATAAAAAGGAACCTAATGGTCTACAAATTTCTTAAAGCTGATGTATGGTTCAGCACTTACTCATACTTGTCAAGCTCTTGAAGTCTCTGTTATAAATCATTGAGGGCAGCCTCCAAGAGAAAGATGTACGACTGAAATCTAGCACATTTGCAGGTAAAAGCGTTTCGTAGTGAATGAATGGTGCAAAAAATGACCCAAATGAGAAAGAACTGAGATGAAATAATGTAATAGGATATTGCTAGGGGTAATGAGATGGAAGTATTGGAAAATATTGAGCACTTGGGATTTTTAAATTTAGATTGGACCAAATGCTTATAAAAATAGTCAAAGGGATATTCTTATGCTGTTGACCACATTGGATGAATTAAATATTAACCATCATAATTGGAACATCGATAGGATATCACAGGCTGGTTTTTGCAGTGTGGTGATAGCTTGTGATTCTCAAAGGTCTCATTCATCCCAGTACAATGCATTGCACTGAAGATGAAACCCAGATGTTTGCTGGATGCTGGAGAAGGTCAGGTTCAGGTTAGAAGCAAGGTACAGGTTCCTGTGATGCTGATCCTTGTCTACTGAAACCAGCTGCCAAAGGGGAGGGAAGGTTCTCCAGCATCAGACAACTTTAAATTGAGACAGGATGACCGAACATGCCTGGAGAAACTCCTTGCTTTATCTTCCTGCAGTCCAGATAATCACACTGCCTTTATTACCTTGAAACATCTGATGCTCCCTAGATCTGAATCCTTTGGTTCAAACTTTCCTGGTGCTTTGCTATTGACTCAGCACTGAGCTGTTACAGCTGGGAGAGCAGCAAAGGTCAGCAAGCTGGACAGGGACTTGGCTGATCAAATGGATTTCTTCTGGTGGCTCAGGCTTGGCTCCATGCCCCTCTCCAAATCCAATCCAACTTGTCAATACACTAAGTAAAAGCTAGAAAGGAAAATGAGGCAAGATCATAATTGTGGCTGTCAAACATCTGTTGTTGCTGGAGGTGGAGAGAGAGTGAACACAAGCCAGTTTCTATCAGCTGGTATTCACTGCCAGTCCTCCACTAAGCTGGAAATTTAGGATGAATTTCCATGTATTTATCTGCAACCTGACATTAAGCAAATTGAGTTAATGTTGGAATAGGTCGTGTTGCCAGCTGAGTGGATGCAATGCAGAAACCCTCCCAATGCAGACTACAGTTAAAATGGTGAAGGAGGAAAATAAATCTGAGATGGAATAAGAGGAAGAAAGCCGATTAAGTATCAAGTAGAACTCCACTCACCGCCCCGACATAGTATGAAGGACTCCAGGTGGAACGTGGACATCGTTTGATCTTGAGTCTAGTCTTATGTTAAGTGTGTAGAGGAAAAATTCCCAAACTGAAAGTGTGACCCCTAAAAGCAAAGGAAAGAGAGGGAGCAGGTAAGACAAGTGGTAGCTTGGACACTCCACAATTGTTCTTGAGATGGAAAGAACTCAAAATACTGAAAAAAAAAAATGCTCCATGATATAGTAGATATTTCATCCAGTCATAGGATGGGCAGCACCACTTTAGTGCTCAAGGTAGAGCCTTAAACAGGTGTTAAATTGACTTTGTGGTGGATCTGAGCCTCTGGAGAAGGACAACTCCAGCCTACGATCTTTTTTAAGGCTTATCAGCTTTATTTTACTGTTTCTCCTCTTCATCTTCATACTAGTTAAACTACCCCTGGCTGCTGCACTTGAGAAGCAAAGTAGCTTTTCCCTTGAATAGAAAAAAAAAAATTGCTCTTGGCAAGTAGGATTTCTTGTCAAATATGTTTAATTTGTGGCTGTAGCATCCTATATAAGACCATGGAGATTCATAACTTACATAAGAAATTTGTCATTTTCTCTGCCCTTGTTCTCTTCTTATTATAGCATTTTATTGAAGAATCCTGGGTTGGTAATTTTCCCACTGCTTATCTTTGCGCAGTTTTTAACAGGTTTGGGGTTTTTTTTCCCCTCCTCAGAACAAATGTCAAAAACAAGACGACAGATTTCCCAATGAGATTCAAGCACAGCCAAGGCAACAATTTCTTGTAAAATATATTTTTAAAAAAAAAATACTTCAGTGTTTGCAACCTTCATCACAGTATTTCATCAGATGACGGAGGATTTATTATAGTCATTTTACTTACCCATTTTAGACAACATTCCTACTTTATGTTGATAATCTCTGTGGTTTCTCAAGAACATGTAATCATGATAAACTTACTGAGTGCTGCAACTTTTGGGAACAATCATTTTCTGTCACTGTTTGGAAGTCAGGATATGAATGAGCAGGGTATTAATTTCCTTCTCTTTTCCCAGACTTTATACCTAGACAGTCCTTGCCCTTCTTTATTTTCTAAAGTTGAAGACAACACTATCTAGAAGCTTTTGTGGCTCTCACTACGTCAGGATTTGAGCATCTTTCAGCCACTGGTGTTATTTACCTGCAATTCTTGGGGCTTGGCAAACTGCAAGGGATGGAGGCTTGGGAAGCCACTAATGCATGCTTGCAAGATCAAAATTCACATCTCAAGCTGCCAAAGAAAACATGTTGCTGGGGGAAAATATTTCAGGGGAAGATCTTCAGAGTAGTTTTTAGCTCAGTTGGCTTGGTTACACCTCGTATCTGTCACTTGGCAAACACCCCCCACTACCCTTCAAGGGAGTGGTGGGATCATGATGGCAGGTTTCTCTAAGGATCCACCTACGAGGAGGAAGGGTGTCAGTGTTCCCATGCCAGGAAACGTCGATGTGCTCCAGAGCTTCCTATTGCTCTTCTGTGCTCACCATGCAGCAGGACCTTTATGCCATCTGAGGATGTCAAGTGTTATGTTGTTCGTGACATTGTCCTCACCAAATCCCAGTTCCAGCTGTCCATTTCCATGAGTTGTGTTCCCAGCTCTCAACCTGTCCAGCTGGCAGCTGGACTCTGTGAGTTTTAGTAACAAGCTCCAAGTTTTTCCCATTTTTGGTACAGGATAAATGACACAGTTCTGTCTTTCTGCTTCTGATGAGACCAGGCACCTTAGCTGAAGCTCACCAACTAACCAGGCTGTAGTAATCACTTCAAATCTTGGTTAGTTGGTGGAGTGATTATTAAAAACTCTCTGGGTGTATGCTTCACACCGGGCACAATCCTGGTAAAATAAGTGCATTGCACCTCCAGGTCTGTTGCTTTTCAGGGGAAATTACAACCAGCCAGTTGAAGATCAGTCCTTTACCCACCACCAAACTTCTGGATGTGTTTTCACACTGTTTTCTATGTCTGAGTTTGGTTATTTCTTTCCCCAAGTTGGTTTTCCAGATACTAGAACTCATCTACAAAGGCAGACTATCAACATGGAAGGAAAGATGTGAGAAAAAATGTGTTCTCAGGTTGCTGAAGTATAAATCAGCAATATTTTGGAAAGCAGGAGTAAACCCTGCTCTCTTGGAGGTTAATAGCAGCTGTAATCTCAGCTGATGGATGCACCACTGTGTGTTTTTACAGTTGGGAGGTTTGGATATTTTAGGTGGTACATTGTTCCAAAGAAATTTCCTGGTTTGAAATGTGGCATTAGAAACACAAATATATCCATCTTTACCAAATTTTATCTCCCAGTCTCTCTGAGGAGAGTTTTTTTAATTCCCTGCAGCAGAAAATGAAAAGGTGAGATCAGAACTGCAGGAATGAGGTTTTGTTTCAAGGATCGAAACAAAAGCTCATCAGAAATCGATATGACTTTCTAATTTACCACAAAGGAGACATTTCGACTGCGAAGAAGTAAATAAAAAGTAAATAAATGTAAAAAAAAAAGTAAATAAATTTCTAAATATTGGTCTCAAAAATCATAGTCTAGTAAAAAATACAAAAATTGAAGTGGAATTTCTTGGTCACAGCTTTTTTTTTGGTAAACAGCTGGATTTTGTTACGTAGTGCAAGGAAAGAGATCGGTGCTTCTTTTTCAGCCTTGTTATGAACTCATAGTCAAGGCTTCACAGAACACAGCGTGCCAGCAAAATGGGCATTATAATCCCCAGGGACAGAAATTAAATAAGTATTGATAGAGCATTTCAAAAGAATGAATTGAAATATTTTAAGTACAAGACATTATCACTGACAAAAAAACCCCCAAACCTGTGTAATGTTTGTTCTTCACGCAGCAAGACACGTAAAGTGCCAGGAAGAATCCAAGAAGACATATTCTACCCATTAACCAAACACTTCCCAGCAATAGCAAGGCTGCTAATGAGACAGGTTCACTTCCACGCCGAAGCAAATTTGACTGTTGAATTTAATAATGAGGCTATTATGTTCCACAAATTGGCACATGCGCGTAGAAATTGGTTTTAATATTTCATTTCTTTATTTATTTATTTATTTATTTGCATCTGCTTCTCATTAAAAGCAAAGCAATAAATTGAAGGGAATTTGTCTGCTGACTTAATATCCTAACAGGACTCAAGGCTGCAAGTTATTCCCATTAGAAGATGGCTAAAGTGCTGGCAGAGGCCATGAAAAAGAACACATGCAACCTCAATCCTACCACACTGCAGATATCAGAGGTGTATTACAGCTTGTCTGAGCAGGAGATACAAATGCAAGGGACATAGGTGGTCCCCCGTGGTCCAGGACCCACAAGGACTTCAAAACTGAAGTTCAAACTAGACCTTAGGAAGCATTTCTTTACCAAGAGGGTGGTCAAACACTGAAACAGGCTTCCTATAGAGGTGGTTGATGTCCCAAGCCTGTCCGTGTTTAAGAGGCACTTGGTCAATGCCCTTAATAACATGCTTTAACTTTTGGTCAGCCCTAAAGTGGTCAGGTAGTTGGACTAGATGATCACTGTAGGTCACTTCCAACTGAAATATTCTCTTCTTCTCTTCTCTTCTCTTCTCTTCTCTTCTCTTCTCTTCTCTTCTCTTCTCTTCTCTTCTCTTCTCTTCTCTTCTCTTCTCTTCTCTTCCTCTCTCAAATTCTGCTTTAGGACAGGAAAAAGATCTAAATGGATGTCTACATGGTCCTCATACTTTATGTAGCCCATCTGAAAAGGCTCCATCCCTTCTATGTGAACCTACATGTGAGTAGAAAGACCTGCAAAGAACACTGTAGGTAATGTACCAGCTCGCACCATTAACACCTCAGGGTTGACATGGTCAAGGTTTCAGGTTATATGACTTCATCCCACCTCTCCTGGGGAGGGCTGAACTTTGTTTCAAAGATGAGAGAAAAGTTGAAAATCCCAGCTGATCCTCAGAGACACTATTTGCCCTAAGGTAGGAGATCAGTTCTGCCAGTGCATGGCCACCTCTTTATTGACATGTGGACAGAGTGGATAGTGATCAGCATTGACAAATCTGGTTTGTTTTCCTCACTTGTCATCCATGAGATGACTCAGATTGAGTTCTTCATGTGCTGGAAGCACATACAGCACGTCGCTGCAGATCTGAGCTATTCAAAGCATCTTTGATGCAGCCCTAGCACAAAAGATGCAAGGTTCTTCACAGGTCTTTTTAACACCTTCAGCTTCTCTTACTTCCCAACATATTTTCATTCTCTTTTGGAAAAGCTTTTATTATTGCTTCTATTTGGTAGTGACAACAGCTTAAGCACTAAAAAAAGCCCAACCCTTGACTTAGGTTTTGTTCTAAGCAGCTTATAGTCTTGTTCCCCTGAGAGTGATTCCCTAAACAAAAAGCTGGACCATAGGGTTGGCTGAGGCATGGACTGGTCTGTCCCAGGTAGGACATGGGGTTTGAAAACCTTCCTGACCTACACTTGAAACAAGAACAAAAAAATCCCAACCTTACAAGTCTTTCTGAGTCAATAGTTTCTAAAAAATGGTGTTTGGATCACCAGAAATATTATCATTCAGCTTTGAGTATTTCTCAGATAACATGAAGGAAACACTTATTTATGGTTATATCAGATGCCAGGGAATACTATTACTTCTACATTCCACGTCTTTCCACTGGACAGTATTTGTAAGTCAAAGATCATTTTTCTACCTTTCTCCTTGGAGAGAGCAGCAAGGTCTGGATTTGAATCCTAAAATGTGCAGTATTTTAGCAAACACTTGATTTTTACCAAGTTGTTGCTATTATCCCTTCCAATCCTACACCAAGTCATCAGGTTTGTAAACATTTGTCATTAGAGCTCAGGAGCTTTCTATTTAATAAAGCTTCTCTCCTTATTAAATAAAGGTTGTTCTATTAAATTATTTGCCCATGTTTACATGGACATAATGAGGAATCTGGAAGAAAACCAAACAAGTTTGCAGGCTTGAGATGCTGGCTGCTGTTCATGTGAATAACTACAAAATGAATAATGAAATCATTAAGTAACTCACCTCATCGCTTTGCTTCCTGGTCACAACAGTACAACAAAAGCCACCCACGGAGGTCACAAGAGACCTGTTGACTTCACCAGCTCCAATCTTCAGCCTACAGAGAACATTTCAGAGCATGCCAGCACCAGTGCCATATTCATTGCAGTTTTTGAGCACCTCAGCAGCATCAA
Organism: Antrostomus carolinensis; assembly: GCF_000700745.2. Classification (NCBI taxonomy): domain Eukaryota; kingdom Metazoa; phylum Chordata; class Aves; order Caprimulgiformes; family Caprimulgidae; genus Antrostomus; species Antrostomus carolinensis. Next base: position 5,703 of record NW_010301043.1, on the reverse strand, counting down.
CGTGCTTATAGGACCTTTGTGTAGGACATTTGATGGGTAGATGAGGTGCTTAGGGACATGATTTAGAGGTAGAATTGGCAGTGTTGGGTTTATGGTTGGACTCAATGATCTTAAAGGTCTTTTCCAACCGCTATGATTCTGCAATTCTATTCCATGTATTTTGCTCAGATAAACTCTGAAGAATGATGCTGAACTTGTCTTAGAAGATCACTGGAAAGGGTCACATGCTTCCTATTAATTAATAATGATGGTGCTTCCATTGCTCCAGGAGAAGACAATAAATTTTCATGGAAAATCAGTCTTTTCTTGCCAGATCTAGACTCCCTGTGCATTGTGTGTGGTCCTATCCCTTGTTTAGGATGGCCACGTAACACAGAGTAACAGAACCTTTTACAGAAGTGCTGCCTAAGGATCAGGTGCATAATTCTTGAGAATTCAGAGAAATATCTTCATATATTGAAGAATTATGAGAATTCAGAGAATTCAGAGAAATACCTTCATCTACAGGTCTGCAAATCACCTGGTTTTCAAAAAGCAGCATCTCACATTTCTCCTAACAGATGTAAGCACAAGGTTAACAGAAGAAAGTCACATTCTGAAGAAAATCTGCTGCTTGGACAGCATCTCATTGGAAACAAAGCACCTTAATTAAATGAAAATGCATCTCATTAAGTTTTCTTATAGCCTATCAGAAAAAAAAATCTATGCAAACAATTCCAAACACAATACAGAGAAGTACACTGCTTAAAACCAGGAAGAAATGTGCGCATGTCATTAACTTCCTACAAACATTCTGCAGTTAACTATTGGTCACCTCAAATGTTTTTCCTGGTGCACCCCTTTCATGAAACCCAGCAACTCTTTGGAAAGGTTTTGCTTTGCAGCTGGAATCCTGACATTTCCCTCTTCATTTCAAGCTGATGGCAAAATTCTATTCAAAAGTCACTTGAGTCTAAGAGACTGTTACACAATCCCAGTTAAAGACCACAGAGAAAAGCAGAATGTGGGCATAATCTTTCGAGTACATTATTTGTCTTTAAAAACCATGGTCCTCAAGAAGCTTCTAGAATCAGAGCTCCAGCACCATTCCTGTCTGCTCAGTACCACTTATGTTGATGCATCAAGGACAGGAGAAGAAGGAGGGACAGGGATGTTGAGGAAAGATCATAGAATCATAGAATGTTTTGGGTTGGAAAGGACCTTAAAGGTCATCCAGTTCCAACCCCCCTGCCATCAGCAGGGACACCTTCCACTAGACCAGGTTGCTCAAAGCCTCATCCAGCCTGGCCTTAAACACTTCCAGGGAGGGGGCATCCACAACTTCCTTGGGCAACCTGTTCCAGTGTCTCACCACCCTCACAGTGAAGAACTTCTTCCTAATATCTCATCTAAACCTCCCCTCTTTCAGCTTAAACCCATTTCCCCTTGTTTTGTCATTAATTGCCCTTATGAAAAGTCCTTCCCCAGCTTTCTTCTCGGTCCCCTTCAGGTACTGGAAGGCCACCATAAGATCTTCCCGGAGCCTTCTCTTCTCCAGGCTGAACAGCCCCAACTCTCTCAGCCTGTCCTCATAGGAGAGGTGCTCCAGCCCTCAGATCATCCTGGTGGCCTCCTCTGGACTTGTTCTAGCTGCTCCAGGTCTCTCTTGTGTTGGGGTCTCCAGAACTGGACACATGTGACGCCGATGTGTCTCTCCAACCAAACACTGGAAAGTCACAGAACCCTTCATCATCAATGAACTGAGTGAAAAGCAGTTCAAATACCTGCCACTGTGGCATGTCCCAACAGCAGGAAGGGCTCACTGGTTTTAATGGTTGGTTAAAAAAAAGAATCCCACCCAATTAAGTCCTCCTGATCTGATTGAAGGTGGAAATCTCATTGAAAAACCACATTGCCAGAAAAACCAACCGAAAACTACAAGATGCTGCTGGTACAAACCAAGTGGGGTATGTAACATTTTGCCACTTGAAGATGAAGACCAGCGATTCTTGGTCAGTGCTGGGAAGACAGGACTTGGATGTCTGTAGAGGGTTATAGATGGGTTTATTGAGAGAGGAGTAGGCTCTGTGTAAAGACAAATATTTCTATCAGAAGGTCTGGGCAAAAATCTAGGCTTTATAAACAGTTTGCCTCCCAGACCCAGGGCTGAGGAGCAATAAGTTTCCTCCATGGCTATTGAGAAGAGCTGATTTAAAAGTCATGGACAGAAAAGTGGTTTTCTTTCCCAACCAACTTGCAGAAAGCCAAGTAATGTTCATTGAAGGTAATGATGAGCAATCCCAGCCCCTTGGCTTGTGCTTTCTCCTCCAAGAGCATCCAAGAGTGGTCAGTCAATGCATCACCACATTGAGGAGTAACCCCAGGCTGCTCAGTAATGACCAACTGGGAAGATCTTCACACATCTCTGCCACAGGCAATTCAACCATTTGACAACAGATGGGCCTGTAATTACAGCCCATTTGAGAGATTTTTAATGCACTGATTTGGAAGGCATTGATTTTTCTTCCTCGTAAGGAGAAAAACAAAGAGAAATGAAAACACCTCGGTTGAGGTTCCCACTGCCTGGCTTTTCACAGCGTATTCTGCAGGCAAAGTGCAAACATTCAGCTTCAGCCAGCCAAACTGTGAATGGAATTGAATAGAATAACTGTCTTCCAGTTAGAAGCTGAGCTGAAGCATGTTTTCTGTGAGCTTCGAAAATGTTTGAGCTGAACGCAAGCCAATCATTTAAAAACATAAAAAGAAAAAAAAAGGATAAAAAAGAGAAGAAAAAAAAAGTCCCCATTGCATGTGGAGTTCCCAGGAGAAGCAAAGATTGGAAATCCAAGCCCATGGCCATGGCCAGGACTCGTGACATGGAGGGGTGATAGATATCTGTAGCCAGTGTAGTCTGAAGCTTTGAACACTGAAAGGCAGAAAATGGATCCATTTATTTCTATGGTAACATGAATAACTCAGGACTACACTAGAGTCCACATCTCAGCTGGATTTAAAAACTCCAGAGGAAGCACAACCCCTCTCCTCCAGCAAGCTCGATGGTTTCCTTTCAAGGTAATACTACAGCTCTTATCCCACACACTTCCTTTTTCTCAAAACTGGTAATATTTAAAAAAATATATATGTTTAAAATCCTTAGAGGCAAAAATCCTGTAACCTTCAGGCAGAGGTTGGAACTGAGTCTTGGGAGCCACAGCTTCACTCACCGCCACTGCCAGTGTTGTAGCTTGCTGGGATGGGCATCTTCACAACATGGTCATCCTGCACCCTGAGGAGTCTTGTGAGGGTGAGGAATGGACACAGCTCCCAGCCTGAAGTGGCTGTTCAATGAAGAACACGATTCTATCTTTGCCAGTGACTCAGACTCCCATTTTTTCAAATAAAGGTACTCCTTCAGCATTTGGGAAGATTCTGAAGAACCAAGGAGACAACTTCCAACCTGGCAAAGTTTTGCAGACTTGCTACTTTTTAATACTGACCTTATTCCTCTTGTGGTTGTGAAAAGTCTGGGTCTAAACCTTAACATACAATCAATTTTTAAAGCAATGTCTCCAGAAATGCACTGGGAGCAAACCATACATCTGCTCCTTCTTGGTTTCTCTGGTCATCTGAGTTTGAAAGGTTTCTCTAATGCACTACTTCAGTCCTTCTAACTGGAGGCAACCCAGCTCCAGGGCTTCAGTTTCAGCACCTTCATCTAGTTCAAACCAGGCTTGAACTCAAGCCTATCACTGAGATACACTAATAATTCCTCCCTTGCCAGCAGTCAGTCTCTACTCCTTGCTGCCAGGTTCAACACGAGAGGCTGCTGACCTAAGTTCCTCAGGAGTTCTTCCTTCTAAAAATATTGATCACAACTCATCCTTTTTACTTCAGCTGAATTTTGACAAGGCAGTTTCACAAGCACATGAGGAGCTTCCCATGCAACCTGTCTTTACAGCTCCCTTGGAGCCATCGCCTCCCCCATGTTACACATCATTTTAAAATGTTTTACTACCATGATGTTTGTCAGCAGTTTCATCAGCATTCAACATTACAGGAGGACATGCATCGTTTGAGGTTTTTAGCTCAATATTAGATCTCTGGAGAAAAGAAGCCTGAGGGGAGAACTTCTCACTCTCTACAACTACCTGAAAGGAGGGTGGAGAGAGGTGGGAGTTGGTCTCTTCTCCCAACTGACCAGTGATAGCGATGACCTCAAGTTGCACCAGGGGAGGTTCAAGTCGGGTATTAGGAAAAATTTCTTCTCCAAAAGAGTGGTCAGACATTGGGACAGGCTGTCCAGGGAGGTGGTGAAGTCACCATCCCTGGAGATGTTCAAGAAACATGTAGATACAGCACTCAGGGACATGGTTTAGTGGGCATGGGGGTGAGGAGTTAACAGTTGGACTGGATGATCTTAGAGGTCTTTTCCAACCTTAATGAATCTGTGATTCTGTGACCTCTCCTCTCTCTATAACCCCAACACAAAAATGTTAAAGATAAATACATGACACAGCTAGAAAACATTACATGCAGCAAAAAGGCCAGACCCAATAGAATTTTAAAAAAGCCTACACAGGTGTACACTTGCCCTCCACACATCCCAGCTGCCTCACCCATTGACCCTCACCACAACAAATCTGGGCCATCACCCTTCCCACGCTCCACTGAAGGTCTGTGCTGCCAGGTACCTGTGCCCACACTTGTCTGCCAGGAGTTCTTTTGCCTCCCATGTTTATTCTATGGTTGGTGTAACTGATCTTTGGTCTCTGCCCAGGGGCATTAGACACTAAAAGCATCATAACCTCCTCCTGTTGCCTTTGTGTTCGCTTCATTCAACACTGAAACCCTGAGTCGCTGTTGATTTGAGCAGGTAAAGAACCCGACAAGCCTTGAGAGCTTCTGAAAATCCTGCCTCGATCACAGCACACACCCTGGTAAAAATCCTTTTGGCAAGGTGTTTGTTTAGAAGGAGAGTGCTGTTTTCTTCAGGAAAACTTCAGGATCACTGTGTTTCCTCAGCAACTTTTTTTATATTGCAAATGATAATAAAATGCTAAAAAAATATATGAGGGAAATTCATTAAATTAACCCTGTTTTGATTCCAGCTGATATTCACAGTGGGGCTATCATATCGCATTTTGCCTGGCATGTTTTCAAAGAAGGTAATCAAAATCTCCTCTTCTTTTTCTGTTTATCATCCCAACTCTATTTTTATCAGATGACTCTCCCCATTGTCATGGCAAGAGCAGACTAGAGTCTTAGTTCAATTTAGCAATACATGACCATAAATACATCAGCAGATTGAATTAGAAAGCGACATGCCAAAAGCAGATTTCTCCTCCTCTCTCTTTTTTTTTCTTCTTTTTTTTTTCTTCTTTTTTTTCCTGCATTCACACATCTGACTCCATCACAGATCTCTAATTGAAAAGCCTCAGCAGTGGATTAAGATCATATATATTATTACGAAGCGTGATACCTCGTGCATGTTGATGAACAACAAGCTGGGGAGCCCTGGACTTGGCCAACTGCACAACTGCCACTCTGGTCACCGGGCAAGCAGGGGAGCAAAGGGGTTTAGGTGACACTGGGACGGGTGTTTATATGTGTAATAGCAGAGGGAGGGTGCAGGGAGGAGCGGGGAGGACACTCTACGACTTTGATTCACTTGTTGCATCCAAAGGGCAAAATATTTTACCCCTGTCCTGGGCACTGGTGAGGCTG
>NW_010301042.1:7095-7825 GCF_000700745.2 Antrostomus carolinensis | reverse complement strand
AATGGCCACAGCCCGGAAAGAAAAACTGCTGCTGAGCTGTGCTGCCCCTTCGCGATACCTCCCCAACCAAACATATATAGGGGTGCACACAATCATCCCCCCTCTGCCCACCATCCCTCTTGGCCAGGCATCCCCCGAGGAATACAAGACCCTGTTACTAACAGCCATAGTCTGCAGCCATAATCTGAAGGCTGATTTTAACTCCTAGGAGAGCACTGATGCTTCCACCACCACCCCCCCCGCCCCGAAAATCATTTACCCCTGATACAGCTCACTATTTGTGGGCTTTTTTACAGGTGTCCTTGTGTACCTTCAGGTGACAGCATCTGCATTGCATGGGGGACTTCAGAAACACCAAACTCCAGCTGCAGCAGAGGTAAGGTGTGGAGGCCAAGGTGGGTGAGGAAGGCTGTGGGTCAAGAAGATCATGGGTGACCCCCATCACTCGGTGGGAAAAGCACTTCCATGGCAGATACCTGACAGCCATGGACTGAATTACAGCCAAGGACAATTTTTCAGTGTTTCTGTGGCTTCTCTTTGTGTGGCTTCTCTTTGAGATAGCTGTTTGAGTGACATGGCCATATCCTTTGTGTTTGCCCCTGTGGTGCCAACGAGGTGGCTCAGTGCAGCAGTGACTGGTCCCTAAGAAGCTGCATTTTCAGTGGAAAATCCCAGGCTTTGGAACTTAGTTCCTTCAGGGGGTCAAGAGACACAAGACGAGCTGGTCAGC
>NW_010301042.1:0-7074 GCF_000700745.2 Antrostomus carolinensis | reverse complement strand
TCTCTGATAAGGTTTGTGGAGTGCGGTGTTAGTGGGGTGGTTTGTTTTTTTTTTTTTAATAATTTATATATGTTAGGAGAAGGGGTGAATTAATCAAGGAACATATAATTGTAAGAGGTGGAAAACTTGTGGAAGGTACCAGAATATTGCATGCATTTTTGTACATGCAAACCTGGTCATGAATGCAAAGCAGTCCACGTACAAAAGCAAGCAACCAAACACGCATGTGAAGCGTGCTCTTATTTAGCGTGGACCTTGGGTGATGAGGCAGGTGAATTGCTGGGCCTTGACACTGTGGGGAATAGCAGCCCATGAGCCTGCACTCCTTCTGCCTCCACTGAAACTGGGTGTTTATCTGCGTTAGCTCCCATCTCAGATTCCAGGCTCCTACATAGTGTTACGAAGGGTGACAGTATCAATTCATGCTTCTGAGTGCTTGATGCATTTCTTCTGCGCTGCTGTCCTGTCTGTAAAGCATCAAGCATTTCAAAGAACTGGAAAATAATACATTTTGCTTATAAATGGACTGCACGGATGGAAAACATTGTCAGCAAAAGCTGTGCTTTAATTCCTGCATATAAAACCATTAATCTCTGAAATGATAGGAGATACAAAACATGAAAAATAAAAAGATACCAAAGGAATGACATGTTTCTTGCCTGGGACCTATGATCCTCCAAGGACCCAGAGGACAGCTATTGGCATGTCCCAAGATCTAAGGCACTGCAGTGAGAACTGTCTCTGAGCAGAGGTCACCAGATGAAGGCCATGGAAAAGAACTGTCCGGATGGCAAAGCTTGCTCCTCTCCTCAGGGCGATGCCGCAGCCGTGTCATTGGTTTCATGTGCTGCTGGCGTGCTCCACTCTCTGGTACTGGGTGTGGGGGCAGCTTGATCCTCTTCCACGTCTCTGCTTAAACACGTTTCCTTCCCACACCCTGCCGGGACATGATGAAGGTCAGCTGCAGCCCCTGCTGCTCGCAGGGAGCCAGGAGATAGGCAGGAGCTTACAGCAGTTTACACCCAGGGTTGTGTGCTCCCTCCCCTCGGCATCGTGGCCTTGCAGCTGCACAACCTCCCTGTGCTCCAGCGATGCTTGCCCTGCCACCTCCTTCACAACCAGAATCTCACAAACACCTCTTGATCTTTCCTAGTTCATTTTGCATGGACATTACCAGGTGAGAACCAGTGGCATGTGTTACAGCATGTCTCTGCCCCAGAGGAGAAGGATCAGTCCAGGATCACTCTAAGGACCTTGCTGTCCTGACCTGCCTGTGCCATGCTCTGGTCCTGCTCTCCTCCCCTCGCCCACAAGCCCTGTTTTTTAGCTCCTTTCCTCCCTAGGGTCACTAGTGTCCCCCAGCAGCACAGCCGCAAGGCTCAGGGCAGTGACCTGCTGACAAACCATGCTGCAGCTCTCGCATCCCATCCCATAGGCCTGCACAAACCTGAGATCTTCTCAGCATCATCGACCAGACTTTGCAACAGCCCTGAGCTGCCCAGTGCCATAGACCTCAAGGACTGCTGGTGGGAAGCACCCAAAGCCAGCACTCACTCTGGTACAACAGCACACGTACCGTTTCCTGGAGAACTGCTGGTCTATCTCCTCTAAGGATTGTCCTTTTGTTTCCGGAACAAAAAGGTAAATGAATATAACAGCCATCGCTCCCATCAGTCCGTAGAGAAGAAACATCCAAGAGAAACCAATGGCATCTGCAGAGAGATTCAAGTGCATGAAGGGTCCATTGGATGCAGGTGACCTCATGGGATACAAAGGAAGCTGGTTGCTTACTGCAAGGCGGTCACTGTTGCCTGACAGGGGCATCTTATTTTGAGAAGCCCCTAAAAGGGTGGGGAAGCTCCTTAGCTGCAAGGCCTGGACTAGGAATCAGCAAGGGAGAAGGATGGTTCACGCCAGGCTTTGCCAGCAGCATCACAGGGGGCCAGAGAAGGCAGCTGAGCCCCAGGGCCCAGCAGTGCCCACTGAGTGCTTCAGCCGAGAACTCTGCTAGCAAGAAACATCTAAAAAAAGCTACCAGCATGAAAGCTGCAAACTCCATGGTTTCCTGACACTGCAGTACAGCCCAGTGGACTGGATGATCTTTATGAAACGGGTGGTGGAAGACCTCAGACTAGTGTTGCTGGTGCCTGGTTTTTCTGCTCTCAGAGGCATCAGGGTCACACCTATTCCAGTGTCAAGTCCCCAGAGTTCAATGCTATTTAATCTCCAAACAGCTTGTGGTGGCCACCTTCTCTAACTGCTATGGGAGCTGGAGGGTTGGGGGGCACCCACTTACCAATAAGGTCCAGGAAGGAGAGGCTGATCAGTAAATTAGCAGCCCAGTTAAAGCTGTTACAGAAGGCAAAGGCTCTTCCTCTTATCCCAGCAGGGTAGATCTCACTGAGAACCAGCCAGGTCACTGCACAGATTAGAGAGATCAGAAAGACAGTTGTAGGGGGTTAAGCAATTGATTTGGGAAATGGGCAAGGAAGATTTCAGAAGGTGTTTTAAACTCTGGCGTCACCCAGCACCCACTGCTGGTGTCAAACATTTATCGATCTCAGTGTCAGGTCACAGCAGCACACTCCAAACTCCCACATTCAGCACTCCAGAGAGGAATGAAATACCAGGGAACAGGTCCAGGGAGCAAAGGAGAAAGCAGGGGAGTTAGTCATGATAGAAAAGGTCTGGCATACCTGCTGCCAGGATGCTCTTTGTAAAGAAATAAGAAAGGGGTAGGATTACGGAGATGATGTTGCGCTTGGGCTAAAACCAGAGCTAAAGCAATATCTGTCTTAGACTCTCATATACCAGGGTTATTTTGCTTGAAATAATTTATAGTATCATTGTCAAACCCGTGAGACTTGTTCACTTACATTTTCTCCCATCAAGGCAACAAATGCCAGAAAACAGTAGAGCTCACCTGGAAGCAAGAACTAGTCTCTGTTCTCACCTGATGAATAAATAATTCTTTCAGAAAAAAGACCAACTGATACTGAGAAACTTTCAAAGAGGTTCCACTTCCAGTTCTGCAACTGACTGTCTTCATCACACAGCAGAAGCCCCTCTATCCTCAGCCCTTTATCTTCCTTCTCACCATGGTGCTAGGAAGATTAGGTAGTGCTTGTGGGATGCTCTGGTTTTGCAATGAGCATGATGGGGAAAAAAAAGGCATTACAAGGATAGTAATAGCATGGAAAAGGAAGTTATTCTAGTACTGCACAAGCCCTATAGCTGACAGAGCTACAATGCTAGAAAATGATTCAGTAGGCAGAAGGGGACATATTTCCAGATCCCAGACAACTGAGCTGGTAAAGCAGATGGATAATAAACATTTCAAGCAGGCTGTAAAGATCAACCCTATTTTTTTTTTTTCTCTGGGTTAGTGCAAGGATATATAAACACCATACTTACTTGGTCCAAATCCAATTGAGAAGGCACTCACGAAAGCCATCATGCTCAGCAGCGTGATCCAATTTAAAACCAATTGTTCTGTCCAGGGAGCACCACCAGAAGGAGTACCTGTGCTTTCCACTGGCTCTTTTCTCGACTGGCCTACCAACCCTCTTTTCTGAGTGAGGAAAGAACTGGGAACAGCCTCTCTGCTTTGAGTACTGGTAAAAACTTTTGTAAGGCTCCTCGTGGCAGCAAAACCAGGGCCTGCCTGCCTTTTGAGAGCACCCAGTGTTGGTGGGATGGGTGATACAGCAGGCTGGGAGGATACAGGTGTCAGGGGGTGCTGGGTGAGGCTGTGGGATGCATTAGGGTCTGCAGCTGCCTTGCAGTCCCTGGCCATGGCCAGCGGAGCAATGCGGCTCGTGAGGCCAATGCTGGTGACGGAGATGGCCATCACCACGCAGCCAGCCATCAGTAGCACTCTCCTGCCAGCCTTGTCTGCAAAGGCCATTGCGACAAGTGTGGCCACCACCTTTATTGCCCCCAGCCCAACAGAGGCTAGGATTGCTGAGGAGTTGCTCTGGAATCCCACCGAGTGGAAGATTTTAGAGGCATAGCCCAGCACATTGGGCTGCCCAGTGAACTGCTGGAAGAGCACCAGTCCCAGACCCACCAGAGTCCGCCTTCTCATGTTGTCTCTAGTCCTGAAAAGGTCAAGAAATGAGTAATGTTTCTCCTTATAGGGCTCCTGCTTTGCCTTCTCTCTGTCCTCAATGTTCTGCAACTGAATGAGGCCCTTCTGACAGTCTGAGTCCCACGAGTTTAATTTAACAGGGTTCACTGGCAGAAAGAGGATGCTGAGGAACTGCATGGCTGTCGGGGCAATAGCCAGCCCAAACATGTATCTCCATCCCTCATCCACATCTGCAAAGATGTAATTCAACGCATAGGACAGCAGGATGCCTACAGTGATGCCCACTTCATAGAGAGACACCAGCAGCCCTCGCTGATGAGCAGCCACCATTTCCGAGACATAGATACAGCAGGCCATGGATGAGACAGAGATGGCAAAGCCCACGGTCATGCGCCCAATGATCAGTCCAATAAATGACCTCGCTAATGTGAGGATGAGGCTGCCAACCAACAGGACCAAGTTGCTGACCAGGATTGCCCTCCTTCGTCCATGGCGGTCAATGAGGATCCCCCCAACTAGAGAGGCAAGGAGAGCTCCGATAAGAAGGGCGCTCACAAGAATTTCTTGCTTGAAGCAGCTGAGGTCAAAGTCTATCTGCAACTGCAGCAGTGCACCGGAGATAATCCCCAGCTCGTACCCAAATATCAGCCCACCCAGAAGAGAGACCGTTGCAGACAAGAGGAGAACCAGCAGTGTACGACCTAGAAAACAAGCAAGCAACACTAGGTTCAGTTTTCTGGTACTAGCAGGCAAGTGTTCAGCATGCACAAGCTGGAAAAAGCTCTCTCAGGACACCCAAAGTTTTCCATCTACTAAGCCATGATGCTGAATTTCTCCAAAAGACACTAGTCGTGTCGAGGCAGTTGCAGATATTCACACAACCTACCAGGCCTGCACACACTTCCACTAACTGCAGGGGCACTCATCTGGGGTGCAGAACACTGAAAACTGGACTTTGTAAACACAGATTTGTATTTAAGTGGAGGACAGTGTTTTGTAACGCCTGGAGTTGTACACAGGGATCCTCTGTGGTTTCCCTTGATTCTAATTACAAAACCTGTTCTAGGCAGGGAATGCAGCTTCTGCTTTCTGGTTCTCAATTGTTCTGCATTATCATTTTCATTTTTCAGCCCATGTGGCATTATCAGCTCTCACCACAGGCCCTGCATTCTCACTCCCTACCTTGCCATTAAAAATGCTGCTTGCAAAAGTTTACTTCTCCCAGTTAATCTTACACTCTCAGCATGACTTTGTGGGGGCAACCCTGATTTCTTCATCTCTCCTTCTACAGCACACAGTGCCCAGGATCCCCAAGCCAGGCACAACCTTCTCAGGCTGGTCAAGGACTACAGGACAAACGTCATTATGAGCTGAAAAGCTCACTGTTGCCTGCCCCAAATACCAGAAGCGATTCTTTGACCTTGCCCTCCCCATACAGGTGAGCACGCAAGTTTGGTAAGTATGTAAGTTTAGCTAAAATAACAAAAAAACAACAGCAAAAGCAAATTAAACCCAAACCAACTACTCCACCCAACACATCCCTGAAAAACTAAGGTGCTTGCTGGACATGTTTCCCACCCCAGGGAGAGGATAAAAGGGTGACCATGTGTGAAGCATTAGTTGTGTTACAGCAGGGGGGATTGCACACGGTGTGAGAGCCAGCGCTGATGTAAGGACTTCTGGGAACAGCAGTGACAGTGGCCTCTGCCCCAGTTACAATTTTGAAGGCCCAGGGAAAGTGCGTTAGCTTAGAAGTTTGTGCTGGTTTCCAGCATTTAATACTATCTGTATTCTCACATTGGCTTTGTTTAATAAGAAATACTCACAGCTTTGGTAGACTGTATGTGGAAAAAATGTGGACACAACCACCAGACCATGGAAAACTTCCCTCACCCTGCCTAAGAGCTTTTTTCCCCTCACAAGCTGTGTTTAATAGGAAGTGTCTCTATTTGGCCTTTAATTGCAGCTAGCAATAAAGGTCATTTCTCAGTGATGCCTATATTTATATTTGTATTTATTCTGTAAACCTTCTGTGTTTACTTTGTATTACTTGTACCATCCCAGTTACACGCCAGTCCCTCCCACCATGTTCTGTGTGACTACCTGCAGTGCTTTTATCACTCCTTGTGCATGTTATGCAGATAATTAGAAAAAATATTTGCTCATGGAGAACAAAAGACTTTGCATAAAGTGGGCATGCTATTAGTTTCAAGACACAAACTCAATTAGACATAGACAGCCTGACTGTAAATACCACAGCTGATTCCATCAGATTCTGTTGTATTTCTTGTCAACTTAACTAGCAGTAATAGTTTATGAGCTTTGATTGAAACCCAGCTTTGTATATATAGTTTATTCTGATGTAGTTGGGGAACTCAAAGGCTCTTCAGATTTTCACGAGGACAGAAAAGTTGGTGGGTCTCCCAGGGAGCTGTGCCAGGCAACTCCCTGCCTATGGCAAACTCTGCTCAGAGGGCTGTGTCCTGGGACTGGGCAGTGACCTGTGCTGCTGACCTGGCTCAGCCTGAGATGACTTTTGAGCTGCTGAAGTCCCTCTTTGCCTACACCAATGCCAGCAGGTACCACACCGATGCCAGCAGATACCACACCGATGCCAGCAGGTACCACACCAATGCCAGCAGATACCACACTGATGCCAGCAGGTACCACACCAGTGCCAGCAGGTACCACACCAATGCCAACAGGCTCCGTGCCACTGTCTCTACCAAAACTGCCGCGCTCCCTCCGCACTCCCCGGGCTCTGCTCCCGCACGCTGACCCCCGGCCCTGGGTACGCTCCTGGGATGGCCCCAGGGGCCGTCTCACGGGAAATGACTTGTCTCTTTATGTTTGCCATGTTTGCTGCTGGAAGTGCTAAAAAAAATAGAAAGAAAGGGGGTTGGTTGGGGGGCGGGGGGAGAGAGAAGCAGCCTCAGCCTTTAGGAAAAGTTGAAAACTTTTTTTTTAAAACAACACCAAACATT
>NW_010301041.1:0-248 GCF_000700745.2 Antrostomus carolinensis | reverse complement strand
GGTGGTACTGGTGACACTGGTGATACTGGTGCCACCATCACGTGTTCCTCCCAGTGATGTCGCCCCAGTTCGTTCCGGTCGGTGAAGATGGCGCCGCAGAAGGTGCAGAGGAAAAGCTCTTCATCCTCATCATCGTCACCATCGTCATCGTCACCATTGTCACCGGTGACGCCGCGGTGACGCTTGTGCCGCCGGAAATGCGCCCGCAGCGCCGGGAGGTCACCGAATTCCCGAGGACACAGCGAGCA
>NW_010301040.1:0-1227 GCF_000700745.2 Antrostomus carolinensis | reverse complement strand
CTCACCCATTGCATTATGTGTTTATTCATCTCTATGCTGGATATTTTGTCCAAGAGGATACTGTGAGAGAAGGTATCAAAGGCTTTACTGAAGTCCAAAAATATTACATCGACTGGCTTCCCTTGGTGAACTAGGTGGGTAACCTTATCCAGAAGAAAGTGTCAGGCTGACAGTGTGGAAAAAGGTTCATCTGGGAAGGAGGAGGAAGAGACAAAAGAAACTATTTCTGGAGTGGATGTTGGCCAGGTGGGAGGGTGACTCCCCTCCCCAGCATTGCCTCTTCTCCTGCTTCCACCAGCACTCCGGAAGCAGGAATTTCCTGGTCACCCTTGCAGGATGGAGAGCAGCAGCCTGTGGAGTCAGGACCCTGCCCTGCTCCTTTCCCACCCAAGGGCAGGACTGGCCCCTGGGAAAGCCTTTCAAGATGAGATCCAGGTGGCTGAAGAAGAAAGGATTCCTCCAGTGTTTGTCTCTCTCTTCAAGTGCAAGAGACTGTCCTGCCTCTCACAGTGCATCAACACCAAGACCCTTTTCCCTGTGGGTCAATGCACGCTCAGGCCAAGGTCTCATCCCTGATCCAGGTGTGGCTGATGGACTTGCCTTGGGTATGAGCACAAGGACCAGTGTCCCAGCACAGACAGCTCTGGATCTCCAGCAGCAGCAGCAGCTTTGAGACCATCCAACCTGAACAATCCCTGCGGAATCTGTGTGTCTTCTCCCTGCATGTAAAACTGAACAGCTTGTGAACGCCAAGGCCCTGGGAGAAGAGTTGCCTCGGGGACTAGAGGGAGAGACCCAGTGAGTTCGAGTCCTTCCCTTCCCTTCCCTTCCCTTCCCTTCCCTTCCCTTCCCTTCCCTTCCCTTCCCACACAATGAGCTTTGCAGACCGGTGTGGACTTTCCATGAGAGGTTGTGACATCAGCCATTAGCAATGTGAGGGCTGTGGAGAGGCAGGAGAAGAAGAGCACAGAGACAAGGACGGAGTTTTAGCCCAGTTCCTACAGAGCTCTCTCCCAAGATGAGGCCAGAACAATCCAACAGCTTCATTTCCATCATGTGCCCAAGTCTTTCCCCGGCTCTCCAGCTCCCCTAAGAAGGTCTGGCCCTGTTGACTGCTCCAGCCCCTCAGATCACCAGGGCTCTGGGATAGAGGGAGCAGCTCTACCTGTGCCTTTTTGTGGAGAGACAAACTACAACTGGTGTTGAACCCAACTCCTGGACATCACA
>NW_010301039.1:16773-19991 GCF_000700745.2 Antrostomus carolinensis | reverse complement strand
ATCCAGGCCAGGATGCCCTTGGCCTTCTTGAAACAATGGACGAGCACATGGCTGGAGCTTTGCAGCCCATCTGGACTCAGGGAGCTCAGCCACCAGTGCTGATGCTGAAGGCCTTGCTCAGGGTGAGGTGGTTACACACTCACGGGCAGTCTGTGTGAGCTGTGTGGGCAAACCCCATCAGATAGGGAAGGCAGAGCCATTGCCAAGTGGTTCATCTGATGGGATTGGTGTTTGGCCCTCTCCCATCCCGCTCTGAGGTCTGTGCTGGAGGGTTTGGGGCATTGTCAGCTGATGGCTTTGTTGCCTGTGGTCTGGTTGAGCAACGTGCCCAGATGTTGGCTCCTGGCTGGGTAAGTGAGTTTGCAGGCATTACTGTGAGTAGAGGTCTTGTTATAAGCACCGGGGGAAAAGAAAAGCTCCTGAGTTCGTTCTGCTGTCGGCAGAACAAAGCAAACCACGCTGGAGCAGATCATGCTCAGATATTCACAAAAAGTCTTCATTTCTGTAAAGCCAGGACTTGTGTTTGCTCTAGTGACATGCTGGCAGGGTTGCTGTTATTTTTTTTTACAGAGTAGCCCATTTTTTCCCCTTTTATAGTAACCAGATCACTGTTCACCTCTGTGAAGGTGCTCATCCACCCACGAGCTGAGGTCTGACCATAGTGGCCATGATCTGTGGTAGTGTCACTTGGCAGGGTGGAAAGCCTGTCCCATCCCCGTGGACTGCACAAAATCCACAAGTCTGATTGATTGGCTTTTTCACTTGTGGATTCATCTCTTGTCTGAGCTTGCAGGCACAAGTCAAGTGGTTTGGATGTGGAAGAAGAACACTGCTGATTGATACTGATATATCTAGGACTGTTGCTTGACTCTGTGAATCCTGCTTTTGCTGAATATAATTGGAAGAAGCACCCAAAAATGTTGCTGCTAGCAGTGAAATGCTGGGATGTGTGGCTAGTTGGGGGGAAAAAACAAAACCAACCAGAACTTTTCACTGAGATTTGAGATGTTGAGATCACAATTGCAAATCTTGGGAAATCTGAACCACCCTAACAGTCGAGGATAATTTTCATGACTTTTTAGGGGAAATGATTTTGCCTTTCTCATGTTGGACAATCATGTTGATATGACAGTGGAAAGCTTCTTCAGGCAGCATATTATGTTCATTTAATATCACACACAAAACATAGAAATCTGAATTGGAAGCTCAAAAAAACCCCCAAAGATGTTTTTCTCCATCTTTTTCTAATCCTCTGAAGGGTGAATTGGAAGCTCTTGCTGAGGGACGAGTGTGCTTCAAGATTGTAAAATAACTTGTGGAGTCTCCTTCTGATGGGCTCAAACCTCAGCCCATGTGTCAAAGTCTTCACGTCTTGAAGAGCAACTTCTCCCACTTCCCTGACTTTTGTCCCTAGAACGAGGAGGTTTGTTCTGCACCAAGTGACAGAGATGAGGCTCAGAGCATTTCACAGCTGCTTGCAAATCCAGCTGGGGAGTAGGTGGGAGTTCCTCTCCTGGCTCTGCCACGGGACTGTCACTGGGTGGATTTTGCAGGGTGGGTGTTGGAGCCTGGAGGGTTCCTGCCTGGTTTCACCTGGTTCCCTGGGGCTCCCCAGGCACTGTGGGGAACAAGGACTGTCTGGCACTGGTTGCTTGCTCAGCCGTTGTGATTCAACTGTTGATGTTGTAAGTTTAATATCTTACTTAATTGCTATACTTTGATTAAAGAGAAATCTATCTAAAGGAAATTTCTCTTCAAAGCAGCACATTGGTACATGTTTAATTTGCAAAGGAAGAACTTGTGCGGTCCCAGGACCATGCTCTCGGGCTACCTGCGTGCAGGCAGCGCTGGCCGGGGTCAGGCTTTGGCAGGAAAGTTGGCATTACTCAATCAGAAGTCATCTGCTGAGGCTGCAGAGCATGAATCAGTCTGGATTTCTCTAATAGTTTTCTAGCCAGAGTCTTCAAGCAAGTATGTGCTTTTGCATCATAACAGCTGGTGCCCTTTCTGCCAGTTTCTAACACTTGTGGTTGCCGGCTTGGCTTTAATACAGACTTCCACCCTGTGCAAACAAATCCCACCCATGTTATGTTTTTTTAGATGAAAGCAAAGATCTGTGTGTGAAATGTTGAGCAGAGTATGGGAAATGTAGGATGTGTGTTGCTTGGGAGTGTGGTCAAGGGTAGTTATTGGGAAGCACATCAGCTCCCCACTGCACCTTCCCTGGTCACAGACCCAAGCTCACAGCCTTTAGCTGATGCACGTTATTGCTAATGCAAAGTCATCCTTATTTAAAATAAGGATATGAGATGTCTTCATGGCATAAATATTAAATAGAAAATAAGGATATGAGATGTCTTAATGGCATAAATATTAAGTAGCATAGCCGTGGCTTTCCCTTAAGTTTTCCTGGCAAAAAGCATTTTTTGTCTTCATCCTTTGAGGTCTCAAAGAAGCTGGACTCTCAGATGTCTTCTGATGTCTTGCATTTGTGACTGATTGAGGGAGCACTAAGTAATTAGGCCTCTGAGTAATAAGAGCTCCAGAGAGAGTGTCTGGAGTGAAAAGTATATGGCACTGAAAGGCAAGATAGTGAGTGGTGATTCAGGGAGGCTCAGGGTGGTGACAGAGCAGATGACAGAGCTCTTCTGCCCCTCTAATCCAGCAACTGAGACGAGGAGCTGCAGGGAGGAGGAACTCTGTAGTGATCACTAAGTGGGATAGTAAAGGAGGAGCATTTTTTCCTAACCACGTTTGTATCAGCTCCTCATATTTTAATGATACTCAGTATTTGCACATCTTTTTTTCTCCAGTTACACATTTGTCACTCTGTAAGGCCCTTAGGTGGGTTAAGAGGAATGAAGTGAAGATTTTGAAATATTTTGATTTTGGTGCATTGTGATTTCTGCATCCACACCTGTAAAACAGGCACTGCTGGCACCTGAATTGACCTTTGTAACCTGGGCTGATCCGGAGCCCGTTGGAGTCAGGATGGAGGAGCTGGCTGACTTCAGTGGTGTTTGCAGCTGCCTGGAAGGGCATGAAGAAACACACTTGAGGAATGGCAGCCAGAGCTTTCCTGTGTCCCTCTCCCTTTATCCGAAGGGAATTCCCTGCATTTGGAAAGATTGTTCAGTCTCAGGAACTTCAGCCAAGTTACTAAGACATGCAGGAAAGATCCCAATAGCTGTCATGGTAATGAAGGAGCAATAGGGACA
>NW_010301039.1:273-16735 GCF_000700745.2 Antrostomus carolinensis | reverse complement strand
TCCCTGGCAGCAGGCCTGGAAGCATTGCCATATCAATTCCCTTAGGAAAAAAGTTAAAAAAAGGCTTTATACCTAAAACCAAATGGCCTTGGAAGGTAGTTAATGCTGGAGAACTGGCCAAGTGGAAGCTTGCTGTGAAGAGGTTGGTGGTGCCACTGTCTGGTCCCAGCCTCAGCCAGGTTGGATGAGGCTTTGAGCAACCTGGTCTAGTGGAAGGTGTCCCTGCTGCTGGCAGGGGGGTTGGGACTGGATGGGCTTTAAGGTCTCTTCCAACCCAAACAATTCTATGATTCTATGAGCAGTGTGCATCAGGAGCAAACCAAAGCTAGGGAGCAAGGGAAAGGTAGGGAAGAATAATATGAGACTTGAGAAAACTAAAGACAGTGATGTGTAGTGTTTTGCATAATCAAAGGGGTTATTTCGAGCCCTTCTGCATTTTACTGTGGGTTTTCATGCCTCTTGTCTCTCCCGTGAGATTCACACCTGACCTGTCTCCGCAGCCCATTGCCATGAGGAAGTTTTATTAAATCTGTGGTTCATGCAAAAAGCATAGTCCTTTTCCTGTGAGTCTCACTACCTAGCCAAAGAGACGTGCAGCCCAGCTGATGTAAGCCTCCAGAGACACATCTCGAGTTCATCTGAGATTTCCCAGTGATTTGAAAAATTCTTCTCAGAAAATTTTGTCTGATAGACAAGCGCTGCCTGGTGACCATTAATAGCATCTCAGAGTCATCTGCAGCTATTTCCTTACGTCGCATGTGTGCGTGAAACACTGGAAGAAAAGACTTGCAGAAGAAAGTCAGAAGCTTTCAAAAATTATTTGGACTTAAATTTTGTTGTGATCCCTTTCCTGGTTCAACAATAGTTATCAGTAGCCAGCCAGTCTGCACTGTTAAATGTCAGGATGACTCAACCGGTGTTGGGATCTGCTGGGTCAGGAGGGGACGGGTTCACGCCCGGGGCAGGAGGCTGCTGGAGGTGATGTCCTGGGGAGAAGATGATCCACTGAGCTCCCTCCTGCCCACCCCTGCTCTGTGCCCACTTGGCAATCACAGGGCTCGTGGAGCTCTTGGAAGGACATTGGAATAACCTGGGCATCCCAGCAGCACGCTCCCCCTCCTCAAAGGCAGCTTTTGTACCCAAACACATGCGTGAGCTTTGGGAAGTGTTGGAGCTGTTGTTTTCCTTGCTCTGTAACGGGCTGTGTGTATTTAATTTAATGCCTCTTTAATTAAATTAACTTAAATTCAACTAAAATGCTTTGTGACCCCCTGGATATCACGGATGCTGTGAGGGACACCAGACTTTTCTTGAGCGAGGGTGAGGAGGAGATTTGAAAGCAGCGCTACTGATTAAATAATTAAATTGATACAAATGAGCTTTTCTTGGGGTTTTGTTTAGCTGGTCCTAGGACGAGAGGAAATGGCCTCAAGTTGCACCAGGGGAGGTTTAGATTGGATATTAGGGAAAATTTCTTTAATGAAAGAGTGGTCAAGCATTGGAAGAGGCTGCCCAGGGAAGTGGTTGAGTCACCATCCCTGGAGGTGATCAAAAAACGTGTAGCCATGGCACTTCAGGACATGGTTTAGAGGGCACGGTGGTGTTGGGTTGACAGTTGGACTTGATCTTGGAGGGCTTTTCCAACTTTAAGGATTCTATGATTCCTTGGGTGGAAAAAAAATAGGTGCCTAAGAGGACCAGCATTCTTCCTGGTCTCATTCCTGTTTGAAAAGAGTCTGCTGAATTCCTCAGTGCTGGTGCTCTGGCAGGAAACTGCATCAACCACCAATAGGTTGGGTTTTGGTTTGGTTTTTTTCTTAGAGAGACTTTTTCTTTCATGATGCCTGCATTAGAGGCATGTCTTCCCAGCAAACCCAGCCCACTGGAAACTTGCCACCAATTCCAGTTTGGGATTTCTCTGACTCCCACTGAAAATAGTGTCAGAGCCCATCAGCGTTGGGGAGAAACCTGGGGGTGTTGAGGCTCTTCTCCCACCACAGGTGAACCCCCCGTGCTCAGAGCTGCATCACTTTTCTGCAGCAGCTTTATCTCCCCTGGGTCTCTGTGTCTCCCAGGAGGGCAGGGAGCCTTCATCTCACTTGGGTGTGGTGCACATACTCATTTTCCCCAGGGTAATGCATCTAGGTTAGATTACATAATGACAGATTTCTGCAGCGCGTGCTTTTGATGGCTTTGTAGCAGTTTTCAGAGAATATTTGCCTTTCCTAACGCGGTCCCCCTGGGTGCCAGGGCAGTGCTGGAGGCACCACCTCGCATTCTTGGAGATGCTTCACCAACTGCTGGAGGGTCCATGGAAAAGGAGGATCGCAGCCCCGGCACGCCGCAGCGTGAGCTGGAGCTGTGCTGACGCTTTCCCACAGCCCATTTCTGGCCAGGCTTTCCGGGGCTGGCTTTCATTTCCAGTTGTCACTTCACCTGTTAAAAAGTTTGGCTCAGACACTTCATTAAGTATTATTGGTTTTGTCTAAACAAGAAGCTGTAAAATCTCTTTAAAATTATTTCCCTAAGCATTAAAAATAGATAAAATGGAACAAAGTTTGCAGAGATATTTCACTATTAGAATAATTCCTACAGTCTTTCCCCTCCTTTTTTCTTTTTTTTTAAATATTATTTTGAGTTGATGGAAACTGTTTGGAAAAGATAGCTGGAAAAGTTAATTTTTGAATAGCAAATCCCCCTGAAGGGAGAACGGGGTGGGGAGAAAGAATGGTCCTTTCAAAGAATCATTGACCTAAATTGCACTTTAATGCACATACCATGCTGTCCACACCACCTACGTGTCTCCAGGAATACTGCTCAATAACTAGCACTAAATGTTTAGTCATTTCCTGCATCACGTTTGCAGGAGTCGGTGGCTTGGTGCTATTAGCATATGTAAGTGCACTGCAGTTCAAACAGTTGGTTTCCATATCAGCAGCTGCCGGGTTTAATCTCCTTTTGGGAAAGGTGCCACCCCAGAGGGTTGCAGCAGCTCCAGGTTCATGGTTCAGCCGGTTTTCCGCAGAACTTCCAGCGAAGGGCGGCGGTGACGCAGTGCTGTTTTCCTAAGGCTTTGCCTCAAACTCGCGTTTTCAAAGCGTGAGCTGTGGGAAAACCTGGCTAAAAAAACCAGGCGGGGAGGACAGGGGCTGGGTGGCAGGAGATGGCGCTTTTTTTTGTTATTATTATTATTTTTTCTTTCTGTAGCAGGGCTTTTAAGGAGGTTTTATTTCTGAATTTTATGAATCTTGTGTGTTTATGGTCTCGGTGACAACGAGCCTCACGGGAAATAGTAGAGGCTGCTCTGACCTGCGCAGCTCTGGCTGGGTTGGTCCCAGCTGCCTGCTGGGGAGGTTGGTGTCTCCTGCTACTGGGGGTCCCACGCTCCCACTTGGGGGGTTGGTGTCCCCCACATCCACCCCAGCCCAATCCCTCCTGCACTGGGGATCAGGAGATCAGGAGTTCCGCACCCATTAGCTCAGCTTTTGCCCAGCCTTGCAGGGAAGATGGTACCCAGAGAGGTTTGGGGGAACGGGCACTGGAAGGGGTTGCCCAGGGCAGGGGGAGCCTGGAGGAAAGGAGGCTGAGAGGAGACCTTCTGGCTCTGTGCAAGTCCCTGAAAGGAGGGTGGAGAGAGGTGGGGGTGGGTCTGTTCAACCAAGGACCAAGGGACAGGACAAGAGGAAATGGCCTCCAGTTGTGCCCAGGGCAGTTGAGATGGGATGTGAGGAAGAATTTCTTTGCTGAAAGGGTTCTGAGGCATTGGAAGGGGTTGCCCAGGGCAGTGGTGGAGTCCCCATCCCTGGAGGGATTGAAGAGTCGTGTAGACACAGTGCTGAGGGACATGGGTTAGTCATAGGGGACTTGTCAGTGTTGGGTTAATCATTGGACTTGATGAGCTTAAAGGGCTTTTCCGATTGAGGCAACTCTGTGGCTCCAAGTTGGTGCATTGGCCTTTCAGGCCGGCACCAAAGCAGGTTTCTGTCCAAAGAATTGAGGACTAAATCCTCTCACTTTTTTAAGCGTCTGCCTTCAAAATGGTGGCTGCTTCTTGCCTGAAGTTCCTGGTAACAGATGGCTGGATCTCAGAGACATTAGTTAAAAGCTATAGGGTGTTTTTCACCACATGTCTTGCTAGTTTCCCTCCTCAAAAAAAAAAAGAAAAATCTGTGTGAGAGCCCTCCCAACATGACAGGCCAAATCTGACCGTCTGTTGAGCTCCCTTTATATATCTATATGTATATTTATATCTCTCTATACCATCAAGTGGCCGTTAAACAGCCAGGACTGCTGGTTGGGGATCTCACTGAGCTCTGGGAGGGCAGGCACCTGCAGCCCACCCTCCCACTCAGAGCAGCTACATCTTCTCAGCAGCATTGCCATGGTCTGGAGCCAAAAAACATCTCATTGCTGATATTTGATTTTTTGGGGGGTCTAGAGAGGGGGGAATCTGCCCAAAGTACCTTTCACATGGGCTGTGCGGGGGCCCAGGGATTCACGTGTGTGTTGAGGGCATAGTAAGGGCTGATGAAATAGCGTGCACCTTCTGTGCAGCCCACCAGCGATTTCAGTCTCATTTAGCAGAGAGAACAAGCAGAAATCTCACAACTCGAGTAAGAGCATATGCTCTGGGAGACCTCGCTACATTGCATAAGCCTTCCCATTAAAGGAGCTGGCTTTGCGAGCGCAGCACATGAGTCAACAGCACAGCTAGACTGGTAACGTGGGAGTCACACCTACTCTTGGCTGCAGAATTATCCAGAGAAACAGAAGGTTAATAGGAACAAAATAAAGACTAAGGAACCCTTAAAGGTTAGTTACAGGATTTGATTCAATTGGCAAGAGAGGGGAAAAGAAAAAGAAAGGAAATGGGTCAAGCCAAGGGAGAGAGGAGGGTGAGGAAAAGCCACGTTGTCTGTCTCCTAAGGACAGACAGTTCAATTTAGATCAGTAAAAATGTGATCAATAAAACTTCTTATTCTTTTTTTTTTTCTTTTCAAATTAGCTAGTTCTGGGGAGGGTCATTATTGATTACAGAAAGAAAAAGTCACTTGACTAATGAGAGAGAGTGGAGTCAGCTCCAGGATGCTCAAGAAATACTAACACTGCATGAAAGCAGCTCTGCAAGACGGGGAATGACTCCCCGAAGCGTGTAAATACAGGCAAAGCACCTGACCCGGAGTGTCAGCAGCAACAGGACATTCCTTGGCTTTGCTTCTGGATTTATAGGTCCTTATTTTATGCTGGGATGTTTTAGAAATTCAACCCAAACCAGGAGCATGGCTGTCTATGGTACTTGGAGAGCCTGAGCATCTCTGCTCCGTGCAGAGCGGAGCTCATTCCCCTGGGCGCGGCAGGGCGGCCGCGCCGGAGATGGGACCATGCGTTTGTGTTTTTTCAAGAATTTCTTCCTCATAGGAAGAAAAAGAAAGAATACAGAAAGTCATGTTTAGTTTCCAGGGTGTTCTCTTTGTTTTTTTCCCCTAGGAAACAAGATTTCACGTGGCCAAATCTAATATTGCTCATGGTGCAGGCTTGTGTCTGAGGTTCACCTCAGTCCTGAGTCTGTGCTGTAAAAATCGGGGATTACCAAGATGGGAGTGAAAAAACCTTGAGAGCTCAGAGCTTCTGATCAGAGCTTATAGAAGAGCCCCACACGAGGCTGCCCTGGAATTGCTTTCATTATTACATTGGTTTCTTGGCTCTCCTCCATGTATACCAGGGTCTAAGTGGAACATGTCTGTGGGGGAGGTGTTGGGCAACAGAAGTGATGTTTCATCCCTCGCTCTCAGTGCTCTTGCAGAGGGAAAGATTGTCTTGTGATCAAGGCACAAGACCAGGAGTCAGACGATCTGGGTTATTGCAAAGTTTGATTTGCCAATATTAGTTGAGAGTTCTGAGACCTCCGAACTGAGCCGAGGGGCTCGGGGAACGTGCGGGTTGTGTGTTGTGTTGGGGTTCTCATGCTGTTCTCCTTGAATGAATGACTGCTCGATGGATTTAGGCAAAATCATTTACCAGTGGTGAACTCCACTGTGATGGAGCCAAGGAACATTTAGTGGCTTTAGCCTGAAGTTTTTGAAAATGGCTGTTAGGACTGATTTGTACAGGAGAGACTAATTAGGGGTGATGGGGGGAGGAAGATGGAGTAGATCTGAACGGCCAGTCTCCGCGTGCATCCCAGGTGAGAGGGCACTCGCACAGTGCTTGTCTCACTGTAAAACCCTGTGCTTGGGGTAATGAAAATCAAACCTCTCTTCTGAAGGTCAACCCATCATCTTTCCTAATGCAGAAATCCCACCACATGACATCTGTCCTGCTGTAGGCATACACAGGAAGCCACATCACCATGTCCACGTGCCAGTGTACACCATGTGCTTGGGTCATACCATGCTGGAGAGACCACAGACCATCTGCCTCCTGGCAAGGCATGTTTGGGCATGAGGTCTTATCCCATCCCTTCCCATTCTGGGGCTTTCTCCGACTCCAGTCACAGCAGGGAAGTGGACAACACATCTGACCAAGCTTCTGACGTACAGGGCCATGGGCTGGGAGGGAGGCAGGCTGCCTGAGGTCCTATGTACTCACCAGGGAGCGATAGGACTTCTGTAGTCAAAGTGCAGACCAGAGCAAGGGGACCCCAGATTATGTATTTAGGTGCAGCCTGACTGGCTGGAGGTCCCCGTGGAGAGCTGAGCCCATCATCTGTGCGTGCTGCCCATCATGGGCTCTTCTGCTGCATCGTTTGGCAACGAGCTGTAGCTCAGGCAAGTGCTCGAGCTAGATCCCTGCCTTCCCGCCAGCATCTGCGGTGGGTCCTGGCACAGGAGACTGCTCAGTTTTTCCTAAATCTGGCTGAACTGTCTCCTGAGAAATGGGAGTCAGCTTGCTCGCTCTCCTGCTTGCATCAGTCCCGGAGTGGCAGGTGGGATGTCAAATCCCTCTTTAGCTGAAGACACAGAGAGGAGCTTTCATCCCCAAAATGTGCCAGTTCTGAAAATTTCATGTGGGGGGGGGCAAAAAAGATGTTTGTTTACAAGGGAGGAAAAAAAACCCAAAAGGTAAAATTCAATAAGTCAAATTGGCTCCTCCGTGCCCTCTTTTTAGGGGCAGATGAGCCAGGGAAAGGGAGAAATCCCAGCTGAAAAGGTCCTGTGTGGTGTTTGAAGGGAGCGGTGGTCCCCATGTCGCAGAGGGCTGTGCCACGCCACGCGGGCTGCGGGCACCCTCCCTGCGCTGCCCGGCTCCAAACCACCCGTCTTGTGATTTCTTTTTTTAATTCTTATTATTTCAGTCCCATGATTTTGTTTTCGCTGTTCCTAATTCTTTGCCTTGGGGAAGGGAGGCAGGGAACAGCGCGGGATTTGTACTGCCGTGGTTTTCTGGGTGTCGTGGGCCATAATCTGACATTTAAGTGACGAGGCATTGCTGGCCAGGCTGCAGAAATCAGATTTAGTGATAAGGGGCGGGCAGTGCAGTTCTCCTAACGAAGCTGTGTTTTCAGTATCACTAGTGGTTTCACTTCTATTCACTTCACTATTTCACTTCTTTCCTTCTTTTTTACCCAAGCAGTGAAAAATCAATCAATCATCAGCCTAACAGCAGAAGTTGTGGCATTGTAGTCACTTCAGGGTAGTTGCTAAGACATCTTGGTGGAGTGTGAGAATGTCCTTGGCCAATGACAGGTAAAGATTAAATCCTGCACCGTGCAGAGTTTCCAGAATTGAAGGGATTACGTTATTTCTAGGTAATTTTAATGGCATTGAGAGAGAGAATTGTAAACTTCAGTGGTACTTTTCACACTCAAAAGTCCCAGAGCACTTTGCTGGCAGAATTTGATACAGAAACTGTCCACAGGGATAAAATATGACAATTGAGCGATAGCACCAGCAATAAAAGCAAAGAAAAACCTTGTATTTTGAATGCTGCAGGAGGGGAGCATCTAGACAGACTTACATATACATGTACCCATGTTGTACGGCCTCGTGAGAGACCTAAGAATGAGCGTTCCTCTCTACATTTCATCTGAAAGCAAGTGTAGAAATGCCTCCATGTGCCCACCTGACCCATTGGTGACCTCCTCCTGTGCCAGCTTGCTCCGCTTCCCCATCTCACTTCCCCCCTGGGACACGGGTGCTGGTGGTTCCCCCACGGCCGGGATGACCTGGAAGTCTCCCCTCCTCTGAGTCACTCTTCTCCTCCTCTGCTGCCCTCACTACGTGGCCAGTATCAGCCTCTGGGAGTTTTCTGTGTCTTGCAACTGGAAAGAAACAAGATAGGAGAGTGGTGGTGAGGGATGGTGGATCGTAATGGTTGGACTTGATGATCTGAAAGGTCTTTTCTAATCTAGGCAATTCTGTGGAGGTCCCCTCGGTGATGTGGTTGTGCTCCTGTCTTGTCTGCCAGCTCCTGCCAGCCCTGGTGGCATCACTACGGCTCCGTGGCAGCACTGAGCAGAGGACATGGTGCAAAGGGAAGGTTGTGCATGAGCAAAAGGTGCCTCTCACCAGTGCCAGCTGAGAGAAGTGCCACAACAAATGTCTGGTTGTCCTGCAGTGGGGTGGGACGGAGGTCAAGCCTTCCTTTGTCCACTTGCATCTTGTTCTGGGTTGGGAGCTGGAGGCTGTGCTGGGACAGAAGTTGATTCCTGACGTGGGAGTGGCACGTGTTTGCAGGCTCTCCTGCCCAAGGATGAAGGCCATCACTGCGCTGTGTGAGCTGAGCACCGGCCTGGGTGGGTGTCTGTCTCTGCACGGAGGACACGCACGTACGCTCGCCTCTTCCCAAAACTCCCACCTCAGAGTCTGAGAGCATCACTGTTGAGATGATGAGGAGAACACAGCTGGCTCGGGTTGAGCAACATCAGACATCTGTCAGCGGTTCCCATCGTTGCCCCAGGTTTAATGCGTGCTGGGGTTAACGTTTGAAGAGTTGGAGTGAGTCCTGGGTGAGGCTGCAGCTCTAACACACCACAGCTCATCTCCTGCAGCTTTCCTCACCGCTTTTCTCAGGAACACGCAGAATGGAAATAGAAGTTCCTGCCAGGGAATTTCCACCCCAAATCGGTCATGTTTGAGTAGTGGGAATGAGCAGCCAAAAGAGTCGATTTTTTAATTTTTTTTTTATTTTTTTTCTGGAAAGCTGGCTGTGTGGATGTGTGATTTGGTAGTGGGTGTGGTGACCCCGGCACTGTGCACACTCATGCCCGGAAACACTGTGAAGTGATTAATAAAATGTCAGCCCTGCCTGGCTGTAGGAGAGGCAAGAGCACCAGAATGTGCTTCAGGATTGTTTTCTGGCTAAAGGAGGTTTCAGAGTTTTCTTTGCAAACAGAAAGAGAATTTATTTATATTTTTTAAAAACCCCTAAGAAACCCAAAACTTAAGATCTCCCAGTAACTTTCTGAGGTAGTTACGTTCTGATGAAAATAGTTTGGTATCCAAAATACACAAGGATAAGCAGCTTGGAGGAGGTCACAGCAGTCAGCTGAACCGGTCCTGTTACTCAGCACTCTGACACGCTCCGAAAGGGGTTTCGCTGGAAATCTGGAGGAGGTTTCACGATGGAAGATCAGGCTAAATAAAGGTCTTCCACCTCCATAATTCCGGTAGCTGAATTTCAGCAGGGTATCTAGTCACAGCGTGACACGGCTTCTCAGATTGAAGAGCTAACCTCAAACCTCTCTAATTTTGGTGATGTTGAGTTGCAGCTGAAATGATTAAGGGCACAATCTCTGCTAAGGTGGGTTGTTCCTGAGGTCGATTGCTTTGTGTTTCCCCTGTCCCTATCTGTGCAGATCATCTGAAACGGGTCCCAGTTTTGCTTAGCTGACAGTGATAAAATTCTTTTTTATTTTATTTTTAAATCAGTCTGCAGGAAATGCCTTTTGCTGTGCACGAACACTGAGAGAGCCAAGGTCTGGACAGTGGCAAAGCCACAGCTCCAGACTGTCCGGCACAGCAGTGGGATTTCCAGTGAAACTGGGGTTGCCAGAGGCATTGAGCCGGTTCATGTCATGCTCTGGGCATCCTGACAGCTCCTCACTGCTGGCTGGGAACAATACCAGCATTCCCATGGGATGGCTAGCAAAAAATCAGTGTATTTTAGTATTTCCGATGAGTTTTTAAAGAGTGGCCAAAAGTGACGGGCTCCAGCCAGCTGTTACGCCATGGGAGGGTTTATTTCCGTGTGCAGTTCCTAATTCCCTGCTGCTTCCATGTAGTTATCAGTGGGAACAGACCCAGATGTCCCTGAACAGATTCCCTGAGGAGCTCTCCTGGTGCTCCCAACGTTGGGCTGTGCAGCCGAGAGCGCAAATAGTCAAGGGGTTGAGAAAGGGTTAATGGGGACAGGAGCTGGGAATGGGGCTGGTCCCTGGAAGGGGATGCTGTGTTGGGGGGACGAGGAGAGCCTGTCTGGGGTGTAGGAGAGGCTTGGGGGGTTGTTAGTCTAATCAGAAGAGATGAGGAGAGCAGGGCAGGCGGGTGATGTCCGACCTTCTGGCTCAGGTTTTCAAAGGGAGTTGCTTTTAAGGAGAACTTCCTCTGGGAGGAAGAGAAAAAGAGACGTGGAAACGATCCAAACCCTCTGCTGAGAAAGAGGGTGAGGCCAGACAGGATTGATTTGGGACTTTATTTGGGTGTGCTTGGAATTGCCTGGGCCTTGGGGAAGCACCGGGAGCTGGAGGATGAAGATAACCTGTGGGCAGAGGATGCTGGCTGGAGCCAGGGGGAGTGAATCACCCATCCACACCTGCAGAAAGCACCTTGCTGGCTGGAGTCGTGGCAATCTTTGCTGAACTGTGCTTTTTTTTTTTAAAATGTAAATAGGAAATGACTTCTGCAGCTGAGCCTTTGTGGGCACAGGGCTATAAAAGGCACTGCCATTTTACATACCACATTGTAGCCGGAGAGAGAGGAAGGAGGCTTTGCTAATACAGTCACGTAGTTAATAAGCAAATATATGTGGCTCCATAGGGCTTGAATAACTTTTGGAAGCAAAGTAGTTATGAGGGCTGAGTCCTTTGCCTGCTCTAAATGACTAAAAATAATTGGTTTTATTCCACTTACGAAGTCACAGAACCCAAACGTTTCCGTATAACACACCTGACTCCGGCTCCTTGTCTTTGAGGCTCATAAGGAATGAACCTGTTGCAGTCATCAGCTGCCCCTGGGCCTCAACTCCACTGACTTTTCTTACTGGTTTTGGTGTGTGCCCACTTGCACATCTTGCACTGGCTGGGAAAGGCCTGGAAAGGCTGAAACCTGCAGCCTTTTGCTGAGGGAAGGAGCAATGAGAGAAAGAGATGGTTGCAGTGCAACTGCAGTTAGAGCCTGGGCCACGCAGGGGTCGAATGGGATGAACTTGAGGGGCTCTTTGGGCTTCAGCAGCGATGAAACCCAAGGGGTAGGCTGGCCCGTGGTGGCCCACTGCCATGACAGCGTATCATAAGGGTGTGATTCAGCGGCTTTCTAGAAACGCAAGGATCTAAAAGAAGTAAAGAAGGAAGTTTTCCTTCTCTGTCTCTTTCTACGTTAAGAAATAAGGCAACTTGGGTTCTCCCTTTAGGAGGGAAAAGGGAAATTTGGCACAAAAAAAGCCCCTCCCTACCTCCACACATCTCTGTCCCACATGTCTCCGCTTTGCTATTCACTTGTTTTGACATAAAGTACTTTCCCCCAAAATATTAGTCACAACTTTGTCTTCAACCAGCCAACTCTTAACCTTCCTCAAAACAGTTTGAAATGGGTGACGTTAGTAATGTGTGATGGTGATGGGTAGGAGTGGGTGGATTTAGCATTTCTGGAAGGTTCTGCACTGAGTTTTGGGAGCCCAAAAGCTGTTGTCTGCCTGGGTAGACAGGCTGCAGTAGGGATGTCCCAAAGGACCTGCCAACAGATCAGAGGGTTTTTGGTGGGTCCCTTGGATAAGACAAAACTGTGAGGATGGAAAACCAGAACACCTGGTAACAGCAGCGTGGGGATGCTTATGGGTTTTGTCAATGGAGGCTGAAGAAGCCAAGGTGATGACTATGGCGTAAAGTTGACTAATCCGTGTTGATGGGTGTTGGATTTGAACTAGCTGCCTTAAAATCCTGGGTTTGAGCAGCATCTGCTTTATCAAGCAGTTCAGCACCAAAGGGAAATTAAAAAAAAAACCAAAGTGACATGTTGGATCAGATGCAAGTTCCCAAGAGTTCCTGGGAAGGAAGGGGCAAGGGATGTTTGGGTTGGACAGAGCTGTGAAATTACATTCCAGGCCTGCAGCAGCTGCACATGCAAGCAAGCTTGCAGTCACCAAGGGATCCAGAATGAAACGAGCCCTGCCATCCCTCTGCTTCCTCAAGTAATTATGACATGTGTTGCACCCTAATGAGAACCTGCTCCATTTTCTCGTCCCTCCACTCTGCTGCTCTTTCCTCATGGCTGCTTCTTCAGAGCTCTTCCTTGTAGAACTAATCTGGCAAAGGGCTTGTATTTTATTTTTAAAAAAGAGAAATCTTTGGAAATGAGTAGTTTTGCTGTGTGTTATTACGTTTATTCTCTTCTAATTTGGTAATAAGTCTCTAATCAAATCCATGACGAGCAGAGCCCAGCAAGGTGTCCCTCTGGGTTTCCCAGCACAGCAGCCACAGCTGCCCTGATGGACCAGTGATTCCATGGCCCCAAGAAAGGCTGGGAGAAGATGGACCCTCCAGCAGCAGCAGCAGCAAGGACCTTAGCGAGCCTCTGTACTGACATCAATATGAAATCAGTCATTCCCAGCAACAGTATCAGACCAAAGTGGTGTGGCCAGGTACTGATAATGTAAAGCCATTCCTGAAACAGACTCAAACACGGATCCTTGGTGAGAAACCCCTGAAAGAAGAGACGTTCCCAGGGGCAGCTCAGGGTGGTTGCTGCAGGACAGTGCTGTCCTGGGCAGACTGTGGATTTTAAGGCATCAGATTTTCTCAGCGGAGCAGAGGAAGGAGGACAGTCTAAATGCTGGCTGAGTGTTCAGATAGGCGGTAAGAACATGTTTTACAGATGTAAAGGATGTCAGGATGTTTCAGCTGACCAGCTCCTTCCACCAGCTGTAGTAGATAGAAGCCCAGGTACATGTTGGGGTGGCAGACCCTGTTTCCAGACTCTGCACAGCCCATGAATCTGCTTGGAGATGGTTGGGCACCCAGAACGGGGGTTTGAGGTGATGGGGAGCAGCTGGAGCAGGAGCCCTGCGGTCACTGGCAGCGATGCTGAGCCTGTGGTGGCTGTCAAGGAGCCTCCTCAGCCCTGGGAAGTGGTTTTCTATGGAGAAGGAACCACTGGCTGTGCTCCCCGGGCAGGAGCTGAGGAGCAGGACTGCACAGGGGTTGTCTCTGCAGACTGTGTCCTCACCCTGGTCTGGGTGGGAGTTGGTGTGATAATCTCTGTTCTGTGTTGTTCTGGCATAACACAGGGCTCTCCAGAAGCTGATTTCTCTTAGCCTGAGCTAAATCCTGCGCTGTCTGTGCTGCACTAGTATGTGCACAGAAAAAAAGAGGGGAAAAGGAAAACCTTTTGAGAAATACATCTATAAATAGCAATTTTTCTTGACAACTCCATCCCTCCCCAAGAAAGTCAGGAGAAAGCAACAAACACCATCCCTTTGCTAGGGATACTTTCTGCTCAGGCGCATTTTCAAGGCTGTCTCTCGTGCAGATGGGTTCTGGGGATGCAGAGGAAGGTGCAGTCTGTGAGCGAGGTCCTCCAGCCCCTAATGACGATCTGCTGCTCTCAGGGCTTCTGCCCAGCTTCCTCCTGTAACAGGATTTTTCCCACTTCCAACACTGCAAAGAGACAAATCATTGCAAATACGCAGCTTGCTGAGCGCAGCCTGTGGTGCTGAGCCACACCTTTAGAAAAAAATAAAGGGACTTCCAGATGGTTAGATTTGAAAGATCATAGTAGCTAATTGGGTTCTGCACAGCCTGGCTTCCTGGGCAGGAAAGCTGCCCATCTGCTGGGGCTGGTGGCCAGTCAGGCAACTGGTCATTCCCACCTTTCTGCACCCTATTAAAAGGACTTTATCTTTACATCATGCCACCCATCTAGATTGAAAGGTGGTGGCAACACATACCTTGCTCTCAGCAGAGCTGAGCCCTGAGTAAACCCCACTGTGGAAATGAGGCTGGAGTAGATCTGGCTTAGGTTAGAAATGGATTATGTTCTTGCAAATACCACAAGCTTGGTCCCTGTGTGGAAGGTGACAGGAAAAGCCAAAACATGAGCCCCAACAGGCAATCCGGGGTCAGGGATGTCTTTACTCAGCACCGGCTCCGAGATCCTGGGGAAAGCTCCAAGCCTTGAGAAGCGAGGGACTAGAAATGCAGAGTAGGGTAAGATGAAAAATGAGACAAAGTCATCACTTCCCAAAACCTTCACAGTGAAGGAAACACCTCCCACTGTCTGGAGGATCCATGGGAAGATTATAATATTTGTTCCAAAAACATGACTGGGTGGATACAGAATTACTGACGCAGACACAAGCAGCTAATTGAATTCATACGTAGAAACCCTGGACACCATATGGCCTCAATAAAACGTGGGTCCGTAGCTGCTTCTGAGCAGATGGTTATTCATTTTCATCATCTTAAATCAAAAGATCATTTTTATATCTGGAGATCAAAGGCACTTAATGTCTCCTTGGTCGAGGTTTATAAAACAAAACCTCTTGTCCTCTGTTTTGGCGTTTACGTGCGAGGCAGACGGGGGTTTTCCCCTGAAACCTCTGCAGAGGCTCCGGGCGAGAACATCTGGGCAGCAGCTGCAGATGTTCGCAGCTCTTCAGGGCTGGGACTTTATTTCCATTATACAGACGTACAGTTTATTAAATCAGAAGGGACAGTTGTAATGAGCTTGTGTGGCCATTTGTATTCCTCCAGACTATTGGGATCTCTCCCATGGGAATATTTTGTGATGAAATTATTCTTTTTTCCCCTCCCTTAGAAAAATAATGCAGGAAGCACCGTCTGACCTCGCAGACATTTATCCCGTACTCAGCCCCGCAAAGCGGTTGTGTGAGGCCAACGCTGAACGTGCCCTGGCATCCCCGTGGGAGATGAACCCATGGAGGTACGAGGCAAATCTCGGGCTCCTCGTCAGCTGCGGGCGAGAGGGTGGGCGAGCGCTCGCCTCCGAGGCTGCGCGTCAGCGCGGCTCCGCCGGCAGCCAGCGCAGGGGAGGAGACGGGGGCGAGATGCGTTTATATGGAAAGTCCTTCCACACCCACCAAAAAAACCCACCTCTCAACAGACGTGCTCTTTGCCACCTGAGAATGAGAGGTGTGTGTGGTTACTCGGGGCGCCGTAGGTACAGGTCACAACAAATTTAAGTGCTGTAGCTTGTTCGTAAACCTCGTTTTCGCAGCGGCTGCCTGCTGGCTGGTGCGCGGTTCTCATCGGCGTGAAGGTGTAACCCAAAGGCCCCTCCCCTCCTGCCAACCCACACACCAGGGTGCTCTTTGCATTTCAAACACTGAGGTGTGCGGTTGGCGTTTGCGCCAGGACCAGCAGGCACCTCCGAGGAGAACCTGCGCTCCCTGCCGTGCTGCGGGATTTGCCTGCCAGCCTGGGCTGCAATATGGAAATGATCCTCCCCAGCAGACAGCGCAGTCCCACCTCAGTTCCCAGTCACCTGGAGATGAAAGTGCTCTGGCTGCCAGTGTAGGCGGGGCAAAACTATTTAAAAAAAACCTCATTAGAGAAAGTATTTGGGGAAGACAGCAACACCCTCAGTTGTGGTTTGCTCCAGGACTTCTCAGCCAGATCACTTCTGATACAGAGGGAAGGGCACCGAGAGAGACATTCCTGTCAACTGGTCCTTCTCGTAGGGATGCTTTGGGTCTACGGTGCCTTTTTCTCTGTGTTTTCTATGTAACTCTGGGCACG
Organism: Antrostomus carolinensis; assembly: GCF_000700745.2. Taxonomy (NCBI): domain Eukaryota; kingdom Metazoa; phylum Chordata; class Aves; order Caprimulgiformes; family Caprimulgidae; genus Antrostomus; species Antrostomus carolinensis. Next base: position 825 of record NW_010301039.1, on the reverse strand, counting down.
TTCCCCTGCTGGTGCCGTTTGGGTGAGGAGCCCGACCGCAGCGTGGCATCAGGGCTGCCGCGCGGTGCCGAGTCGCCCTGTTTCGCGCTGGAGGAACGCAGTCAGCAAAACTGTGTGTAATCTTGATTAGGCACAAATCCACCGTGAATATTTCCTATTCCATTTAATTCCCGTTTGTGCTTATTTCAGCTGAATTTACAGCAGGAGTAATGCCCAAGCCACATCTGGCTTGTGATGCACATGGGATCAGAGCGGGAGTTTGGGAGGAGGTGGATCTGGATTCAGAGGTTTGGCTTCTTATTTAGCAAATGACTGGTTACATTCTCCAACGGCTGCTCCAGACTGCCCCAGAGCTTAATGATACTCACATCCAAGCGTGTTTTAAGTCTGCATGACTAGGAAACAATCTCATGTGTGTGGTTTGTCTGGCCTGTTACGAAGGAGCCCGTGCACCTGTATTTCCCCTACCACCCGCCTTGTCTTTGCGTCCCATCTATTCAAAGGGGTCAAATGTTTGTTAATTAGTAGCAAGTTAGTGCCATTAAGCTCTTT
>NW_010301039.1:0-216 GCF_000700745.2 Antrostomus carolinensis | reverse complement strand
CCTTAAGCAGCCCCCAGTTAACCAGGAGCCCTCAGCCAGCCATGGGAGCATCCTGCTCCCTCGCAAGTGGGTGCTGGGTCCTGTTTGCTCAGAAAAGCCCCCAAAGTCCAGGCTGGGCTAAGCAGGTCCGCGTGCAGGATCGGGGCTTGTTCTCCCTCATCTCTCTGGCCCCAGCTGGAGTATTGGGCCTGGAGCTCCCAACACAAGGAAGATGTG
>NW_010301038.1:0-223 GCF_000700745.2 Antrostomus carolinensis | reverse complement strand
CCATAAAACATCCCTGATTCCCTGGAAACAACAAAAACACCCCCCAAAACCCCATAAAACAACCCTGGTCCCCTGGGAAACACCAACAAACCCCCCCAAAAAACTTCATCAAAGCCATAAAACAACCCTGGTCCCCTGGAAAAAAAATTAAACCCCCCAAATAACCCCAAAACACCCCAAAAAACCCCCTAAAACAACCTGTAAAACGAGCTGGAAATCAGCC
>NW_010301037.1:0-5362 GCF_000700745.2 Antrostomus carolinensis | reverse complement strand
TCACTGGGTTGGGGGAGTGAGTGCAGGACCAATAAAATCAGACCCAAAGCTGATTCCTAAATCCTCTGGAAAATTTTAAGAGCCAAATCCTGCTGTTCCTGTCAGAAAATAAATCCCCTTGAAGCCAGACGAGCTCTTGAGTGACTGAGCCAGGCACATCTCGGTCTCCATCATCTCCAAACTAATGATTCCTGTCTGAATCTATCCCGGGTATTGATTTCCAGTCTCCACACCCGCCCGTCCATCAATGCAATCAAGGTCCTGCTTAAGGGAGAGCAATTTATCCTTAAACTCTCCTCAGACAAGTCATTTTGTCCTCTGTGATTTCCATGCTGGCCCATGACATCAAGCTCCAGGTCAGAAGCTCTGCAGTGCTTCCTGCTAAAGCTAATGCTGTCACCTGCCTTCTGCAAGAGGTTTGTCCCTCTGATTCTTCACTCCTAGGGAAGGTCACTTCAGAAATCCAGACATTCAGCAGTGAGGTTCAGTCTCCTATAAAGGACCTCAGGTATCTACAACATTCACAGGGTCTATCAGGGTGTAGATGTCACCTAATCTTTATAGAATCATTGAATGTTGTGAGTTGGACCCACCAGGATGATGGAGTCCAACTCCTGTCCCTGCACAGGACAAGCCCAACATTCACACCATGTCCCTGAGGGCACATGTTGGCCAAATGTTGCTGGCATCTTGTCAGGCTTGGTGCCATGAGCACCTTCCTGGGGAGCCTGTTCCAGTGCTCCACCACCCTCTGGGTGCCTCAAGAAACTCGACCCATATATACATCAGAAATTCATAGAGAGAATTCCATGTCCTCTGCGTTGGCAATTCTTCTCTGTCAGGTTCAGGTAAATGACTTCTGAGATGTTTCACCATGACCTCATGGTTCACCCAGCACTGGGAACAAGTCAACATGCCTGTTCACCCACCCTGTCCCTCCTGCTCCTCTGCTGCTAATGAAGAGCAAAGGGCAACTTGAGAGCAGCTGTCAGATCGTTAGCGAGTCCTGGTGGAGTCCATCTGCCTTCACTGACCACTTAGGAGGCAGAAGAGGGTCCGCTGGGGAAATCCAGTCCCTCTCATTTGGTCTCCAACACACAGCTGAATGTTGGTGCCCACTGAAGCAGTCAGCAGCTTGAAGACTTTTGAGACCCCTCGGGGGCCAGCCTGTCTGCTTAGAACATGGCACTAACTTGACAGACACGAGAAGCTCAACATGAGGCGGCAACGTGCGCTGGCAGCACAGAGGCCAATAACCGTGTCCTGGGCTGCACCCAGAGCAGCGTGGGCAGCAGGTGGAGGGAGGGGATTCTGCCCCTCTGCTCCGCTCTCCTCACACCCCACCTGCAGTGCTGCCTCCAGTGCTGGGGCCACCAACAGCACAAGGACATGGACCTTCTGGAGCCAGTGCAGAGGAGGCCACCAGGATGATGTCAGGGCTGGAGCAGCTCTGCTGTGAGGACAGGCTGAGAGAGTTGGGGCTGTTGAGCCTGGAGAAGAGAAGGCTCTGGGGAGACCTTCTAGTGGCCTCCCAGTACCTGAAGGGGTTCCAGGAAGGCTGGGGAGGGACTTTGGCCAAGGGCAGGGAGGGACAGAACAAGGGGTGGTGGCTTGAAAGTGTCAGAGGGGAGATGGAGCTGAGATGTGAGGAAGAAATTCTTCACTGTGAGGGTGGTGAGCCAGTGTCCCAGGTTGGGCAGAGAAGCTGTGGCTGCTCCTCCCTGGAAGTGTTCTCGGCCAGGTTGGATGAGGCTTTGAGCAACCTGGTCTGGTGGAAGGTGTCCCTGCTGCTGGCAGGGGGGTTGGAACTGGATGAGCTTGAAGGTCCCTTCCAACCCAATCCATTCCATGATTCTATGATCCTATAAAATCTATTCCTTCTGTGTTCTGGTTTCAAGGAGAAGCCTTTTTTAAAACAACAATAAAAATGCAAAAAAGCCAAAGTTTTCTAATAAACTGAGGGACAACCTTCAAAATTCTCCTTAATCTTCCCAAGAACATAAAAATCTCCCACAGTTAAACCCCATGGCTCCAATCTTCCCTTCCCAAAACAACCTTGAGACCTACAGAAAACAAACAAGATCAAGAATTGCTTTGGATCAATAAATCCAAAGCAATTTCTCCTTGAAGAATAGTTATTCGATCTGGTTTATCACACAAGTTCTCCAGACCTTCCTTTCCCTCAAACTCTCTATCCCACACTAAGGACTTTTCTGACCATCAAGGAACTTTTTTTGGAGGGAAATATTTCTGTGTAGCTCAGGGAAATCAGGGTTGATGTTGCAGTAAAACACTGAGAAGCTTTGTAGCTTCCCACCAGAGCACAAAGAATTCAGCCTCTGGGCTGGCCCAGCATTGACATTGGGAAGATGATGTTCATGGTCCTCAACAAAACCCACATCTGTCCATGCTTGATAAACACCCAGACACTTGACATATTTATTTTAAAGATTTTGAACCTGGATTATGTTCTTGGATAAACCAAGAGCCAACGTCACCTCCCAGAACCAGGGGACAACAGGAGGTTGTGCAGCTGGCTCTCTGGTGAGATAAAAGTCCTTCAGCAACACCAAGCCAAGAAGTATTTTCTATATCTGATGGTGTGTCTGGTATCAAACACAACATCCACCACCTTATCTCTTCTCCAGAGGTCCATCCTTCCACGTAAACATCAGTCAATCCTGGCTTTTCACAGAATTATAGACTTATTTAGGTGGGAAGAGACCTTTGAAGGTCATCTATCTTCAACTAGATGAAGATTTCATTGACTTTAAAGAGCACAAAAGATTGATCATTAATTCACATCCCACTATCTCCACTCTCCTAGAAGATTTGTCATTCCTGGAAGTCCTAGTCCCAACTTTTTGCTGTTTAGTTTTGTTATTTAGACATGAGATATTTGTCTGAACATCCATCAAACATTTGATCTTTGAGCTTCACAGTCACAACACAGCCCTGAGCTCATCAATCACGGCAAGCCCAGCATGAAAACTGGTTGAAGATTGAAAACAAGTTTCTTCAAAAAACACCATGTTTTGGCTTCTTGTGGAGGGTGATTTTATGCAAATGTGAAAATTTGCATCAAATCTTCTCAATCTCTTTGCAATTAGGAGAAATTGAATCAAGGAACAAACAACCTGGAGCATTTTCAGCTGGGCATTAACCAAAAAAAACCCAACCCAAACCACCTCCAACTAATTAAAACCCAAAGTTTCAAGTAAGAAATTCCAAATATTACTTTCAAATATTTTAAAATACTCAAGAGATTTTAAGAATCAAACTTATTTCAAATAAATAAATAGATAAATAGATAAATAGATAAATAAGGGTTATGTATATTTGGAAATCCCCTGGAGTGGTGGAGTAAAAGGCTCTGTCATTAAGATCTTTTAGTAGAAATATGCAAATAATTGAGTTTGGGGTCAATTAATGCAAAGACAAACAGTTGACAAAGATAGTTTTGCCCAAAAAAACAGGGGGAGAAAAAAAATTGACTGTGAAATACACAAACTATGTATTTTTTTAGCTGAAATTATTGACAAGTTTTCCTGGAGTTTCACCTCAAAGTGTCTGTAGATGTGCTGAAATGAGTTGTGGTGGTTTCACTTCGCTGGTAGCCAAACACCATGCAGCCGCTCGCTCATTCTCCTCCCAGCCCAGGGAATAGGGGAGAGAATTGGAGGAGTAAAGGTCAGGAGACTCGTAGGTTGAGATAAGAAGAAGTTAATAATTGAAATGAAATCAAACTTAAAATAATAATGACACTAATAATAATTAATATACAAATGAGTGATGCCCAGTGAAAGTGCTCATCACCCGCTGACCAAGCCCGGCCCATTCCTGGATAATGATCCCAGAGATGCCAATTTGGATTTGCTAATTTTCTGATGCCCCTCAGTCCCCTGCACCTGCAGACGAGCAAAGCATGGGGAAGTTGGAAAGTCTTTTGTCTTGTGGCCCAGAAGGCCAACAGTGTCCTGGGGGCATGAAGAAAAGCGTGGGCAGCAGGTCAAGGGAGGTTCTCCTCCCCCTCTACTCTGCCCTGGTGAGGCCACATCTGGAATATTGTGTCCAGTTCTGGGCTCCCCAGTTCCAGAGGGACAGGGATCTTCTGGAGAGAGTCCAGCGGAGGCCACAAAGATGATGAGGAGCTGGAGCATCTCCTGTGTGAGGAGAGGCTGAGAGTGCTGGGACTGTTCAGCCTGGAGAAGAGCAGACTGAGAGGGGATCTGATCAGTGTCTATAAAGATCTGAAATGTGGGGGCCAAATGGATGGGGCTGGGCTCTTCTCGGTGGTGCCCAGTGACAGGACAAGGGACAATGGGCACAAACTGGGACACCACAAGTTCTAGAGAAACTTAAGGAAAAACTTCTTCACTGTGAGGGTGTTGGAGCCCTGGGACAGGCTGCCCAGAGAGGGTGTGGAGTCTCCATCTCTGGAGATGTTCAAACCCACCTGGACACCTTCCTGTGTGATCTCATTTAGGTTCCTGCTTTGGCAGGGGGGTTGGACTGGATGATCTCCTGAGGTCCCTTCCAACCCCACCAGTCTGTGATTCTGAGAAAAGCAAAACAAAGTCTTCTGTAAAGCAGATGATAAGCAAGGGCTGGGAGCCCACCTCTGTTCTGAGGTTGATGTTGTCCCTTCACTGGGACAGAGGAGGGACAGAGGAACACAGCATTGGATGATGCTGTTGCCACTGTTCTCCAAAACAGACAGTCAAAGTCTTGGAGTCCAGCTTGGTGTCTTGACTTTGGGACTTCTATTTCCCGGGAAGCATGTAGACATTGCTGCCTCTCCTTGAGCAGCTCTTCACAACCAACTATGAGTCTGAAACATCCCATTTCCCTGGTAGTTCAACCTCTCAGTCAAATCTGATCAAAAAAGAGGCTCTGAACTCAACAGTTGAGATGAAACCAATCTGGCCAACATGGTCTCCACTAAGCTTGAGAGAATCCTTTCAAGAAAGTTTGCCAAAGGACTTTTCATCATTCCTGGAAAGATCCCAGAACATCAGGAGGACTTCATGCCAGGACAGGATATTTTCTAAAAGTTTGGTCATAGCAAACATTTGACTACAGTCTCCCTGTCCTTTGGACTTCCCAAAGTGACAGGATAAAGGAAGAAGAACCTGCAGTTACAGAAGGTGATCTCATGTACCTTTACTCTGATATTGATCGCTCATTTACAGGACTTCACTTGAAAATAATGAGCAACCCAGAAATAGAAACCTAACTAATCAATTATTCTCTTCTAATTACTCAAAGCCAAATCTGGTGGAAATGCAGACTTGAACACCAGCTTCTAAGGCATAAGGAAGCCACATCCATCTCTCTCCACCCTTCTCCAAGGGACTTGCAC
>NW_010301036.1:389-8740 GCF_000700745.2 Antrostomus carolinensis | reverse complement strand
ATTTGGCCTTGTTGAACTTCATGAGTTCAATGTGATTATGTTATTGTATCTCATGTGAATTCATTGCACACTGTGAGGCTGCTGTTTACAGGAGAAGTACATGCTTACCTGTATGCGTGCAAGGAATCTCCTTCTCCAGTCTGTGCTCACTTGAGGTGGTCCATGTCAAGTTCAGAACTTACGAGGTCAAGACCCAGAATTCAGGATGGTTTATGAATGCCATGGTGAGAGGCTATTTGCTACAAAGATGTTTCTGGCCATCAGAACTTTGTGTGTTGTGTGTTTACCAGTAACAGTGCTATACAGGTTCCTCAGCAGCAATGTGGGGATGTTTAAAGTTGGGTGGGCACTTCCAGAAACTTCTACAATACCAGTGGTGAGTGAAAGTGTGCAAAGAGACAGAGCTCTGAGAAACCTGATGTAGTTGAAGATGTTCCTGTTTACTGCATGGGGGTTGGACTAGATGACCATTAAAGATTCCTTCCAACCCAAACCATTCTATGATTCTATGAAATACCAGAGTGACCTCATTCTCTTAATAAATGGAGCACAAGGGCTCTGATTTGGTACCTTTGGAATGTTTTTTTTGGGGATGTGTTTCCTCTATTGTGAGTGCTTACTGTAGTAGGAAGGAAGCTATAGGATTGAAACTTGTTTTAAGGGCTGATTTCTTCAACAAACCGGACAGAAGTGCTATTCCAAAAGGCATTTTCAGACTCTACAGCTAGCTAACTTGAGACTGTGACCTATTCATGTTTCATTGGCTCTGGAGTGGTAGGATAAGCCAGGTTGTTTCAAAATAAGTTTGCTAAGGGTCCTTCCTAAGCAACAGCATCAGCAGTTTCCTTCTCCAAGTGATGCTGTGCACAAGCTTGTGGAATCTGCTTGGGCAGTGTTTGCACATTGCACTGAAGCACCTGGTGATATGTGTTTCCTCATCTGCCAGACCCCCATGATGTGTGAGTTCTTCCTGGGACCACAAATGCAAACACCTTTCATGCTTCTAGGCTGTTGGTGCCCCAGCGTATTTGTGACAGGGGGATTTGTGCTGTTCAAAACTGGAATATTCAAGGTGGAGAAGTCCTCACCTTGCTTCACAAGGACATTTTCAAATGCTATCATGATGTTCGTTATATGAAGGGTCAACAGGCAGAGCTCTGTAGCCTCATTCAAAACCAAGTTAATCTCTTAATAATATAAAGTTGTGTAATGGACCTCTACTTGCAGTGGGGATAGGGTGGAAGTGGAGAGAGGAATCATTTCCTCTTTTATGTGCAAAGGAAGAGTGGCTCTGTGGCTATGTCAGTAAATGCTGATATGGAAATTGATGCCAGGAAGGGATTTACTGCTTTCTTAGAGACACAGAAATGTGATTAGTGATTGAGGTGTCTCCATGGGACTCTGGAAAGAATGACTGTAAACCTTGCCTTGTACTTGTACCAAAGGTTGCCTCCAGCTATACATGGGGATGAGATTGCAGTTTACTGTAATCACACTGGTGTCATGGAGCACCTTGGTGAAGGATGGATGTTTGACCTTTAATAAACCTCTAGTTTCATGTAATGTGATTTAGCAGCTACAAATAAGAGAGAGGAGTCAGCATCAAACAGCCAGTGGCTTTTGAACCTCTGTAATAAGAGTGTTCCCAACCTGCTGTATCCTGGTGCAGGTGGGCAGGCAGTCACAGGCTTGCAGGTTGGCTTGGCTTCTCTCCATATTCATTGCTTCATTCTGGGGTTTTTCTCTGGCTATTTGCCAGCCCCAAGAATACAGTCTCATGCTGAAACAGGCCCACACTGCAAAGCTTTATTTGTTTTGCCTTATAGCACCTACAATGTAAAGGGGTGAACCTCCTTTGGAAAGAAACATAGAATCTACGTATGACAAGGAGTTAAATCTTATAACAGGGCTGGCATGTTTGGACAGCCTAGAGAAGGATGTTTAAATCAACTGTAAGGCTATATCTACATTTGTGCTTCCACCTATCCTATTTGAGTCCATGTCTCCACTGTGACCGGAGCATCCACCAGAGTGTCATGGTGGACATACAGTTGAGTGTAGCAAGTAAACATCACTTAGTTCAGGCAGCAGTGTGGTCACAGTAATGCTTTATTCCCCAGCACAACAGTGTAAGTGAACCTCCAGTGGGATGATAGTGTTGTGGTACCTGCCCCCTGGGTTTCGAGATTTCCCCACTCTTAGAGCTTGCAGTATAATATGTGAGGAAGTGTCGAGAGAAAGATGAGGGCTATGCACGGTCCCTCCTATTTCACTGGTTGTCCCTGCTGGTCCTCTTAGCTAGATTCCTCAATTCAGCAACACCAACAGTATCTCTGTGAAGTCACATATTTTTAGGGGTCATGGGGGCAGCTTTAATAGTGTTTTCTGGCCTCCCCTTGAGAGGTGACTGCTCCTCAGTACTGGGTATTTTATCTTCTGTGTATTGCAGAGTACCTGAAACAAGATTTTGAAATCTTGTCTCACCATCATCAGCCAACAGCTCCCAACTCTGTCTCAGTAGCCAGGGGTGTCCCCAGTTAGATGTCCCAGGGATGCAGCCTATCCTACTCAGACTCTGTGGTGATGTTTTTGCAGGTACACCAGGATGTACCTCACAGTCCCAAATCCACTGCAGGACATGGCATCTACCTCCAGGACAGGAAGGAAGGGCTCCAGGGAGATTGGAGATGACAAGTGAGGGTGGGGAAGGCAGCCTGAGAAATGGGGAGGGAAACAGGCAACTTCTTTTAGTGTTACCTTTGCTGTGACACTGTGGGAAATTTAGCCTCTTTATTTGCTGTGGAGATTTCCTTCTTCAAATGGTGATCTTCACCAGCCCTCCCCCTCTCTTAGTTCTCAAACTGTCCCAGGTCAGAGGATGTGTCTCTGGTTGTCTTCTGCATCACTGCAGCTCAGGGCAGGATGTTGAATGGCCTTTGGAGCAGAAACCTCTTCTTACCAGAGACCTACTCCTCGTTTTCTAGCTCAATGACATTTGAGGCCAATTCCCCCATTTTTAGCCTACTACTCAGCCCCGTACAGAGCATTGCCTCCGCCGATGGCAGAGAAGGGGTTGATTTATGTGATCTTCTGTATTTGTCTTTACCTTCAGATGAAAAGAAAATACTGACCATATTTCCTCCTTGTATTCATCACCTGATTTACATTTCATTTATTTCTATGGCCCTGAACAGACATTAGTAACTCATAAGAGTAATAATAGGAGTTTCTACTAATAGAACTCCTTCCATCTGTGGAGTTCAAATTATGGACAAGCACCATTAGTCCCATTTAGAGATGGATTTAGCTGGTGTAACTTGTCCAAATGCAGATGTGGCTGCAAGAATCAGGAAGAAAATGCAAAAGCTCCTGATTTCAGCCCCAGTCTCAGCTCAGCTGATCTGGTACAGCCATTTCAGGGGAAAAAAATATAATAATTCAAAATAGAAGATGTGAGGGATGCTCACAGGAAGAAATTGATCCTCATCTCTAGAGACTGCTGAATTTCACAAGGTTGTCCCAAAGAAACAAAAGCAGCAACAGCCCGAGCTTTGGCCTCTATACTTATCAGCATGAAAAAACCATGAGTGTGAAATAAAACAACAGGCTTCAGATGGGAGCTACAATGATTCTAATTTGTATGTACCATTATTTGATCTTCTAACCTACTAGGTTTAAGGTAAACCACAGTGGAATATCAAGCAGACATTAAATGAAAGTGTGTCATTAATTCAATCCAACGAGATATGTTTTATATAACAAAGGGATTTGTTCTGATACTCAAACAATGTATATTAATGAAAGAGTCGAAATAGATTCATTTTGTTCTCAAAGCAAACACATTAAGGAAAGCCATCAAGAAATAAAGAACACGGATTTTTTTTTTTAAACTGTGCTTTATTTAGGGCTAAGCTGGAAAGCGTCATTCAATAATTACAGAAGATTACAAGGAGTTTTAGGGAATTGAGAGTGAAAGAGCAGTTGTATGGAACTGCAGCTGTGTTACACATCTGTACGTCCTAGCTGTGGGCTCAGTCTCGCTGTCCTTACTCGGGCAAAATACCCTCTATATCCCCGTGGGAGTTCTGGCAGAGTAAGGACAGTAAGATCAGGCCCAATAGGGAATTAAAATTAAAATTAAAATTAAAATAAAGTTAAAAAAAAAAAGAGAGAAAGGAAGAAAGTTCAAGACTGAGATAAAAAATACTAAGAAAAACAAACAAGAACATTAAACCAGAGTAAAACTAAATAAAGAATCAGAAACAATTATCACACTGCTCTGTTGATGCAAACAAGTGTGAGAATGATGTAAATCAAGTTTTAAGACTGTGAAAATAAATTATAATAAATATGATATACTTTAAAATATATGTGTTCTTAAATAATTCATTGTTTTTTCTGAGTCAGATTTTTTAAAGCAATGTCTTATTTTTTAACTGCTCTAAAGTCATTTACCAAAGATAAATATCGTGCTTTCATTAAATAGTTTTCCTTGTTTTTCTCTATCATTACAATTAAAAGTCCTACAAAATATGCAAATTTATTTACAGAAAAACTGAGCCAGCATCTTTTTATTTTTAAACATCCCCTTGTTTTTCAAAATTCCTTGTAAACAGTTTCAGAAAGTCTTCAAAGAGATTGGTTGCTTTTTACTTAGATTTTTTTGGTATTTTGTGATTTTTTTTTTTTTTTTTTTTTTAAGATTAAGGTTCTAGGCTAATCCCTTGCCCTGAAGGTTTCTAGAGCAAATATGGAAGCTACTGAAGCATAGGATGATGGGAATTTTGCAGACAGCAGATCATGAAGACATGAAGCGTTTAGCTGTGTTTTGTTGTTCAAGTTAGAACTAACGTCTGATAAAAAGACAGCTATTTTGTTTCCCATTTGCATTGTCTACAGAGTCGAGTTTTGTTTTGTTTATTTTTTTTTAATAGCTGGAATGCTTGCAGTTAAAAAAGCTGCCAAAATAGCCTTTTATCTCCTTTTCCTCCTTGATAAATAACAGCATCCAACAGCAATTGGCAGAGAGTAGGAATTTATGCTCAATCTAAACTCTACAAAATTACAGTTCTACAACATCTTTGTTTTTAGCATTAACGCTAACTTCTATGTAGTATTTTTTTTGTGTTTTTTTGTGTTTTTTTTTTTACGTTGTCTAATTTTTTCTATTATATAGGTATTTTAAACTTTCTGTTTTTTAAATTCTGTACAACTATTAGGATTTTAAATGGGGAGAGTTAGAAGCATTTACAAACCTTTTTTGTTTTCCATTTAATATCAACCATCTTTCCTTTCTCTTCTCTATGCCTTTTTATGTATTTACTTATGTATTTATTTATTTAATTTTTTTTGCTTTTCATAGATATCCATCTTACCTGCCTTTAACAGTGCGATCCTTACGTATTATACAGAAAACCATATGAAAGCTTCATAGACTCTAATTAATGTATAACCAAAGAACCTCCCAAAGTATCAAAGAACTATTATCTTGCCGTTTTAAAAGCATTTAAGCATTATTATTATTATTTTTTTTTAATTTTTACATATTTCTTATAATTGCTCTCAAAAACTGTTTTAGGAACAGCTCAGAGAAAAGGAAAGAACTTCCATATTTTACATACAGCTACAAGTCTGCGGTAAAAAGTTTTGTCCTTTGGTCCCTAAATAGCTAAGGAATGACAGATAAAGATGCTCAGTGACTGTTACCATGGGTTGCGCATGGTAACCGCATCCTTGGTGGCAAACAGGCACTCCTTTGTCAATATCCAGATTTGCATCTCCTGTTTGAAGAAAAGCCGCTGTGGTGATATCAGTGTCTCTTCAGAAATCCTGGTTGATCTTGTTCCTGTTCTGATTTTACTTAATGTGTTTGTTTGTTTGTTTGTTTTTGTTTTCAAGCGCATGTCCTTCGAAGTCAGCAGATGTGATACTTTTCTTGAAGAAATGTTACAGTCTAAACAATCAAAGAGAGAATAAGTCTGACGTCTTCAGCTTGATTGATACTTGCCGATATGTCAAAGATGTAATCCAACAGTTCCTGTTTTTTTTTTTTTTAATATATATACTTTTTTTTTTTTTTTTTTTTTTCTAAATGTGGCCCATTCAGCTGCTGCCCTAAAAAAATGAAGAAGATCATTGCAAATTAAATTAAAAAGAGGAGGGGGAAGTAAGGGAAATGGGGGATATTTGGGACAGGGGGAAAAAGACCTAAAAAATGAAAATTAAATTAAAACCAAGCCTGTTCTTTTGGGCCCAATCCTGCTCCTGTTGAAAGTAATGAGTGTTTTCTTCTCCCTTCAATTGAGACAGGATGGGGCTTCTGGTTTGGTGTTTTGCTTTTGGAGGCATTGGCTCTGATTCTGCTCCCACTCAACGTCAACAGAAAGATTCCCCTTGACTTCAGTGAGAACCGGATCAAACCCAAAGTGAGCAAGGTAGTCACGATCATGATAGAAAAAAAATACAATTGTTCCTAATTGTAATAATAACAACAAATCAAAATAATAGTAGGGCATGTCTTCGTAAATCTTTATCACTATGTATGTGCAGATAGCTGCATTTTAATTATTTTTAAGTGACACTTTACAATGCCAGATCACAATCTTGCTTGGTGAGCTTTTGTAGTGTGAATGGCATCGAGAAAGAATTGTTCTACGTTTTAATGGGAGGTGCCATCTATGACAGTGTATGAGCTTTCTGTGGAGACATAGCTGCCAATATAATCTACTCTTTTGTGAATGTCAGAAAGTAGGACTTTGAACAGGCAATTTATGGGAGGTTAAATAAAAAAAAAGACTGTTGGAATAAACTTTTTTTGCAAAAAAAATGTAAAGCTAACATTTCTTAAATAAAAAAGTTGTTTAAAAAAATGTAATCATGATCCGACTAGGCTTGACATTTAAGTAGGATGCTTAATCATTAAGGATTAGCTCTTATCTCTTTCTAGCAAGCAGGTTCTTCTTATACACTTGGTGATTTATTACATCAAGAAACTTAGAAACTGCAAAAGGTCCACTCTGGTGGAAAAGTGTCATGCGGAATATCAATCCATGCTGGCAGGTTTTCACACTGTTGATTCAACAAACAGCAAACCGTACACAGCAGTCTAAACAATTACAACACCAAAAATAATAATAGAATAAAAAAATAAAAAACACTTGTCAAGGACCCTTTTTCAGTTGTAAACAAAAAGATGCATTTTGCTTTTTGATCTGTATGGGGTTTTTTCCCACTCAAAACAATCCCTCCCTCCCCCTGAGCAATTAATTTTGTCTGGAGTTGCTGTAACATGGAACCTTAGAATTAGGAATTCTTGAAAAGACATACAATGAGGCTTTTCTTGGGGTTGCTTTTTTGGATTGCTATAGTTTTCAAACTACCGTTACTATCATTACTCTTTTTTGGATTTGTTTTTCTTTTCTTTTTTTTAAAAAAATTTTTAGACAGTGATTTGAAATATCCTAAGGGGAAAAAAATATGTCAATTGAAAAAGGCCCCAAATTCTCCGGAAAAAAAATAAAATCACAAGATTTTCAGTGCAAAAAAATTAACCACACATTTTCTCTCTCTTTTTTTTTTTTTTTTTTTCCAAATTATCTGTAGTTATAACAATCCCATTTTTTTTCTAAAGAATTAGGAATCCATCTTTTTTTTTCCTTCTATGTGACATCTAAAGAAGCATAAAACGCTGACGAGAAATCAAACGACAAATAAAGAAACCACTGCAAGCACCAAAAACAAAACGAAAATGAGCACAGCAAAAAATTGTGGCAGCACAAAGTCAAAAAAGGCACATGTGATCATGACTGGCCAATCATCAACTGATACAACATCCAAGAAAAATGCTTCAATCACGGCACCTGCACGAAACTTGACGGCATGTCATGCAACCAATTCTTAGCTTGTTACATGACGCCATCATGTCACACTTTCAACTTCGAGTTGATTTGAACTTACGGCCTGGGGGACTGTATTCTCCACTTTCATGTCATTACGTGAACTTTTTTCCTAGCTCAGCGCGAGACTGTGGTGGATTTGACTGGCTCTTGGTTGGTTTTGTTGGAATTTGATTGAATGACAAAAGAAGAAAAGATTTTTTTTATATATATATATATATATTTATATATAGTGTGGAAAAAGGTAAGAAGATATATATAAAAATAATAATTAAAAAAAAGTTACAAACACAGCATCAGTCAAAAAGATCTAATGGAAATAATTGCCATTAAACTATAGAAAATGAAACAAGAAGGAAAGCAAAACAAACTAATTAAATGGAAAGAAAAGAAAGAAAGGAAGAAGAGAAAGAAAGGAAGAAAAAAAGGATGGAGGAGGCCTAGCCAGAGACACAC
>NW_010301036.1:0-207 GCF_000700745.2 Antrostomus carolinensis | reverse complement strand
CCAGCCTTTCCCACACCACCCCCAGCATCCTGGGCTTCACTGGATGGCTAACCAAAGTCCTCCGGGAGCCTTTCCATTTCCTCGGATGGACTCCGGAGCAGGTACCGCTCAAATTCAATTAGATCCCAAGTTTAAAATCATGAGGAAGTAATAGACCAAGTGCTGCTTTGGCTACTGAAAATAATAAAATAAAATAAAATAAAATAA
>NW_010301035.1:875-1097 GCF_000700745.2 Antrostomus carolinensis | reverse complement strand
TCTGCAGAGTCATGAAGAAGGTGCCACGGTTCAGCTCGTTCTTCAGGTGGAGGACGACGGTGTAGACTGGGGCAGAGAGGGAGGTCCAGGAATTGGGGTGGGGGGACACACAGGGGTCCCTGTCCCCAGGGAGCAGCACTGGGACTGAGCACTGAGCCCCAGGGAGCAGACAGCTCCCACCACCCTCATCCCTGATCTCTTCTCTCTGGCCACCAACGAATG
>NW_010301035.1:449-747 GCF_000700745.2 Antrostomus carolinensis | reverse complement strand
TGACAAGATTCCAGCAGCATTTGGCCAAGGCCCTGAGGGACATGGTGTGAATGTTGGGATTGTCCTGTGCAGGGACAGGAGTTGGGCTCCAGCATCATCCTGGTGGGTCCCTCCCAGCTCACAAAGGGTCACCCCCAGAGCCCACACCCCACCCTGTGCCCAGCCCTGGCCCGTACCCAGGTCGGTGTCCCCGCTCTCGATGGCTTTGCTGAGGGCCAGCTTGCTCCTCTTCATCTTCAGCAGCAGCGGGACCTGCTCCCCGGAGCGCGGCTCATACTCCCACAGCTGCAGGTGAAAG
>NW_010301035.1:0-415 GCF_000700745.2 Antrostomus carolinensis | reverse complement strand
CAGCCATCCCACCACCCAGGCAGACACCCCACAGCCCCCAGCCCCCAGACCTTGATGGCCAGCTCCGTCCTGCCGCAGTCGTACGCCCGGGCAGCGATCTCCGAGTAGGAGATGCCCGGCGTGTCACCCAGCTTCTGGTTGATGGCATGTGCCACCTCCTCATCGGACTTGTCCTTCTGCTGCACCTGGAAGGGTGGGATCGGAGGGGTCCCCACGCAGCCCTGGCTGGGCAGAGCCCCCCCATCCCTCCCTCCCAGCTGCCCCCTGACCTTGTAGCAGGCCCAGTGGGCCAGGATGCGGCTGACGCCCTGGATCTCCGACAGACGCAGGTACTCGCAGATCCGGATGGCCAAGGGGTAGAGCCGCCGCAGGACCAGCCTGGGGTGGGACACGGGGGGACAGTGACACGGCCACA
>NW_010301034.1:58144-65818 GCF_000700745.2 Antrostomus carolinensis | reverse complement strand
TGGCTCCACCAGAGCCCCTGGGACAGGCCCAGCGTGGAGACCTGGGCTGGGCAGGGCTCACTTGGCTTATTTAAAGAGCAAAACATTTCAAATGACCAGCCGCTCCTTTCTCCATCCCCCAAACGGGAGGACAGCAAAATCACTCGTTAGCTTTTTGCAAAGTGGCTTTTCAAACCCAGGAGGAGGAGAGGAGCTTTCCCTCAACCTCGCTTGTCTTCAGGATGGAAAACGCACAAAACCTGGGCAGGAAAACTGTCCTCCCTCTCCCTGCCCAGCTCACCCCAAACAGCAGGACAGCCCAGCTCCTCCCTCCTCTCCACCAAGCCCCTCATCATTCCCACTGCTCCTTCCCATTGCACATCAAACATCTGTGCTCTGACCTGCAGGTTTCTGAAACAACTCTCTGCCTCAATGCTGTCCTTACCCTCCTCCTGGTTTCCCATCCATTCACCCTGTTTTCTCAGGCTTTCAATCTCCCTCGTTTACTCTCATCTCTGGGTGAGCAGAATTCCATAATGCAGATGGGCACCTGCCTCCTAATTAAGCAGCAACTAGACTCTGTCTCTAACGACTACTGCAGAGCCACCTCAGCTGTGACAGAGTCCCAAATTTCCTTTTTACTCTGATTCATTCTAGACTTTATCAGCTTCTGCTTTTCATTTTTGCAGTTCTCCCAGTTTTCTGATGTGCAGTTTTCCTAAAGCCTTACACAAGGTGGTGTAAAAGCAGCCCCAGAGACAGACAGGAGGGTGAGCCTACTGCCTGCGAGAGAAAGGGCATGGAATAAATGAGAACATAAAATTTTGTGTGCTGAAGTGAGAGACTGCACCTCTCCAGTCAGCTCCAGGCGAATTCACCTCAGAACTGCTGTGGCATGAACTGCAGAGCCAAGCCAGGCTGCAGTCCCAGGGTGATGGGAAGAAATGGGAACAGTATATCAAGTGAATTCGCAAGTAAAAAGGGCTCAGGCACTGGGAGTCCTGTTCTAGTTGTAGGTGCACATCATAAACCAGCAGCACCACCAGTGTGGTCCCCTGGAACAGCCTGGAGGACAACCACTGAGGACCTGGGCTGAGAGTCAGGCTCAAAGCATCCTCGGAAAACTAGGCTGGGCAGCATCTCTCCGTGCTGGAGGAGTCTCTGTGCCTTTCCCTCTTCCAACACAGACACTAAGAAATGCAAATTCCAAAATCCAAAGAGAAAATACAGACCCAGTGAGGATGGAAAGCCAGGCAGCTGATGGCTCCAACTCTTTGTCCCATAAAACCATCGTAGTATTTGATATTGTTGATCAGCTCCCCATTCCCATTGTAGATTGCAGTGAACTGGTTCATTGAGCCACTGGAAAGGAACCGAGAGAACATGGTGTCACGTGAAGAGCTGGTGCACTCATGCACTGAGAGCAGATCCCTCAGCAACCTCCAGGACACATGGCTGTGGAGCAGTTGCTGGTCCCTGCTCAGAGTCCCAAAACACAGATAGTGTCTTTGAACAGGGATCTGACATGGGAGGGTAAGTCCATACACCATCACTAAGTCACTGGTGTTGAGGTTCCATTAATGCATGCAAGGGATAAAACTCTTGAGCTGCAAACATGGGAAAGAAGCTCCACTGCTCGTGGTGAGGTCAAAACAAACAACAAAACCCCATGAATGATGTCTGCAGAGACAAACTGGCCTCTCCATCCACTCCAGGGATGCAGGTGATGAAACTAGAACTTACCACGCAAAGAGGTTGGCTTGCGGGTGAATGTCAAGGGCTGTCAGCCCTTTGACTATCTGAAGGACCTTCATGGACTCTGGCATCCGGGGGTCAAAGAACCGCACGTCTCCGTTCACACTGCCAACACAAGAGTGGCACCACGTCAGGCTGTCCCCAAACCAGATCCTAAAGCCCAGGAAATGGAGCCATACGCCTGTCTGAGAGCTGAGCACCTCGATACGAAAATTAGGATAGAGAAGACACACACCCTTGCCTTCTCTGTCAATGCAGCTGAATCCCCACTGCTGTCACTTAGCTTGGTCACATCCACAGAGCATTAATGCTGCACCACCAGCTCTGCCTCTGCCCCCCAGTGATCCATTACTCCTTTTATCGCTTACAGCTCATCGCTGAGTACAAGCGCCTTCACGCTGAATAACCCAAGCTGCACGTCAGACCCAAATTCTGTCTTTTCACAGTAGGAAATTGTATTAGAAAACTCTAACCAGATGGGATCTGCTGGTACCATCCATGATGACAAATGTCTGGACACAGATGCACAAGTCTTTGCTGTCCAAAGTGCTCTGTGGACCAGGTGTAACAAACCCTGCAAACGCTTCCCTGACTTGAGTCTGTCAGGGAAGAGAAGGTGGGGAAAGCAAGATACTGTGCTTAGTAGATCAAGCACCTTCCAAACACAAATGATTTCTTGTTGTTAAGTGACGTCTCTGCAATACACCAGCAGAATCACATCTGTGAGATGTGAAGAGGGTCCATCTTTTCCTAGCTGCCCTGGTACTGAGGATTTTGCTATTGTACATCCGTTCCTCTGAGGGCCTTGTAAGAGACTGGCTGACTGGTGTGCAGAGAGACAAACAGAAAAGTCTCTTACAGAAACTAAATTCAAAATCAACTCATCCAATCCTACTCTGTTGGCACAAGTGGGGCTTCTGGCACCACAACTTTTCACGTGGTGTTTTTTCCAAGTCACCGGTGGTCGCACGACTGCAAATCACTCTACAGAGTTAAGAAGACGAAAGCATTAAGCAGCATATTGCCTTCAGTTTCTTTACCTCTGGAGTATCTAATACTGATCAAAAGGCTGTTTTACAGGATTACTTGTATCATTATAAGAAGCTGCAACTCCAGCTGTCACATAATTAAATTCAAGACAAATTAAACTTGAGGTTGATTTAGATCCTAAAGACTAGATGGAAATACTGTTTGAGAGAGATCCAATATACAGTGAGTTCATTTAAAGCTTTGAACCTTAATAAGACTTGAAAATGGTCGTGAATGGATTGGAAGACGATGCAAGAGCTTTAAAATGGAAGTGAATTTCTGTGCTGAGGAGCTACGTGGGAAAATACATCCCAGCTGAACAGTAACAGGCAACAAGAAGCCAACAACAGCTAAGCTACTAAACCAGGATGTTCAGAAGGTGGTTAAGGACCTTTTCTAGCAACGCTGTCAGGCTGATAAAAGCAGACCCAGTGGTTAATTAGAAGCCCTGTGGCAGCACCAGCACGTAGATCAAAGCGGCTGAACGCAACATCACGTGGTGAAGCAGCGCTGGGCGATGCAGAGCCGCAGGATCCAGGTCGGTCATCAGGCCTGTCTCACAAGCTCCTGCCTCTGGTCCAGAGAAAAAGCTTCTCTGAGGTTCAGAGAACTGCTCCACAGGCAACACAGAGCCTTAGGATTTTTCAGGAAGTAGTTAGACCCAAGACCTCACTACGTCCTCGCATTTGTTTTTCTTGGACCTTGCTGTCAAAGGAAGAACATCAACTGAGAGCAACGTGGCTTGTCTCAACAAGTGAGTTCCTGTGGGATGAGACCAGACCTGACTTTTGAATTACAATGTTTTCTCACAGCTCTTCAATCCCGAGAGAAAGCACCACGTGCTGAGAAGGGCACTGAGGAGAGGGAAAAAAACCCGAGCCTTCAGACCCAGGCTGGCCAAGCATACAGGCCTGACCCCTGGGACTGCTGAAGGAGATTACAGAAAGGAAGATTAAAAACTCTAATATGTGAGCTCAACAAATCTGGCAACTGCATCACGTAATCCCCTTTCTGAAAATCTTAATACATTTTTGCTGGCACATCCCCCACCTCAGGAATGTTCTGAATCCCAGAAAATTGTGTTTTGTTTTCATTTTGTAATCAAGAAAAAGAGCCTCTTTGCGTGCAAACAGTGGCTTTGTAACAATAAATTATATTCTGCTGTTCTTTAATGGCCAAATAAGTATATGCTGCTCTCTCCGCAGTATTTACCAGGCAGCAGAAATGGATTTATGTGTAGAAAATTGCTAGACAGCAAAGTAATCCTGCACAGCAATATGCCCAACAGATGCAACATCAACCTTCCTTCTCGTGTTCTCTCTCAAATGACCCCACAGAGATGCTGGCAATCAAGAACAACCACCAGAAGATATACTATATCTGGCTTCGCTTTCTGCTCCGCTCGATTCCTCCCTCACACGCCTCGTGACAGTGATTTCAGCAGCCGCCTTCTTGTTTACTCTCAAACCTCGCTAACAGGCTTCCAAGGGAAGCTTCACATTTCTTTTTGCCTTCTCTCCACCGAGTTTGGAGCAGGAGTTAATGACTGAAGCAAATATCAAACTAAAGAGCTTTACCCTCTTAGCTCTTAAAATACCAGAGGCAGATTTTTAAACAGAAAAGCAAACTGCTTTTAAGAGAAAACAGCTCAAACAGTAACATCCCTTTTACCTGACGCTCATGATGTTGCCTTCAGGATGTTTCTGCAAGTACGCCTTCACCACCCAGGCCGTGTGCTCTCGGTAGGTCATGACGCGGCTGAGGAACAAGTAGAGAAACATTTTGAAGGGGAAGAAGAGGAAACAGGAGGATCCCAGCGAGCTGGGGAGGGATGGACAGTTACCATTCACTCAGAGCCATCCTCCTGTCAAACACGCGGATGGAGCCATCGCCCAGCCCTGCCACAATTAACGAACGATGAGAATCACACGAGAGGCTGGTCACGCAGCTGTCCGCTCCGGTGGGGATGTCCTAGGGAGAAAGAACATGAAAACCAAGCTCAGACCATGATGTGTCTTTAAGCCTAGAGCCCTGAAGAGAAGGCACTAGAGAATCAGTCCAAAACTAAACCAGAGTTTCCACTTGTCACCACCACTGTGATGCTGCCTCGGTGTGAGGTTTTCCTTCTGGCTCTCTGGACACAGCTGGAAACAAGAGGATGGTGACCCCGGGGACGATGGACACTGCTGCTGCTGCTGCCTGTTTGAGCCACAGATCAACACAAAGGACCAGACCCAGAGGAGAAATTCCAGCAAAACCAGCTTTTGCAAATCACTCAGCTTTATAAACCAAGGCAAGGCCTGTCTCAGGGAGGAGGAGTTAACACCATTCACTGCTAAGAATATCTCATTAGTTAAAACAAACGTCCGGAGGAGTGAGCTGTCCATAAAGCATCTTTGTTGTGTCCAAGTTGTGAATGCCACTGGAACAGTAGGAGGGACAGGGGGCATTTGGAAGAGAAGAGTCATATCAGACAAAAATACCCGTAGAAGGCAAAAACTCATAACAGCATCAATAAAACCACCTACAGAACCAGATGTACAGTGTGCTATAGGTAATGCCACTGTCCATGCCAAAAAAGGTACAAGGCTGCAAGGTATTAGCCCTTTTTGCACCTCAAATTAACATCCAAGTAAGTTCCAAGGAGTTATTTAAATGCTTCTTGTAAAATAAGGTGGTTGGTTTGTTTGTTTGTTTGTTTTTTCCTGTGTCAGATGAAAACCACACTGGGCCCCTGGAGACAATAAAGTGATTTTAGCAGAAGGCAGCTCCCTCTACCCAGAACGGCTCCAGTTCTGAACTCCATTCCTTTCCATTTCCTTTTATTTTTTTATTTTATTTTTTAAACACTCTGCTCTCTTCCTCCTGTCATCACTCGGATCATCGCTGCCCCTCTGCAGAGCCCACTGGCTGCTGCAAACGGGCCAAGCTAAGCAGATGATGGTTGGACTGTCTGAGTGTGACCTTCCTCCTCTCCCCGCCCGGCAGCAGGCGATGCTTCGGCAGCTCCGGTGCTCTCCAGCGACGTCAGACTCAGACAACACAACCAGCTGCCCGACTACAACACAGCACCAGAGAGTCACTCGTGTGCCACCTATCAGTCCCCGCTCTGGGACATGTGACAAGTAGATCCAGGTTATCTCATTAGAAGCCAGACACTGTGCACATTAAAAAAAGAGATGGAAAAAGGAGGTTGGAGGTTGGAGCTCGCAAGGACAGCCGTGCTGGGAACACGGTGGGCACTGGAACGCTGCTCCTTTCCCACTTTTTACTCACTAGCAGCAAAAGAATTGCCTGGAAAACATCTACACCTGTGATGAGGGAAAACATTTTTCAACTAAAACAGGTAAAAAATGCTCAGCAGCACTGGAAAAAAAGTGGGCTAACAATCAGGAGGCAGGTTAGAAATGCATTAGGCAATTTCACACTTCAATCCTATTTTTGCTTCTGTGCACATTCACCTTTCCCAGCTGCTGTTCACAGCCTCAGCTGAGCGAGGAAGCTGCTGGCTCCAGGTTGTTCTCAGCAGCTCTTCCCACTGCCTAAACCCAGAGCCTGTCTTTGAAGCAGGAACAACCAGCAGAAGTGAAAATGAAGTACTTGTTTCTTCAGCTACATCCCAAGTGCTTCCAGAGACACACTTTGGGTAGTTCAAAGAGTGGGAAGGCACCTTTGTTACCCTGGATTGCACAGCTCCGCTGCTCGTTGTGCTGAATTTCACTTTTCCAGCATTAATGAGTCAGGAAGTTTCTTGAATTTCAACACAACTAATCTTTGCAATTAAAAAAGAAACAACACGTTTTCAGCCACTTTCAGCGCAATCATTAATCACCATCATTTAAAAGATTTTCAGTTCCTGAATTTTACTGCTCCCTAATTTACATAGAAAAGAATAATATGTGAAAGTAATTAAGATTAACATAGGCTTAATTATCATGCATTGCAGGGTCAAAGTGTTGTAATTAACGTTCATCCAAGGGTAATTAATTTCTAGAAGCTTTGAAAACGAGTCTTCCTTTTTCCTCCAGCACGGTGACTCCCTCCTCACAGACCAGCTGCTTCTCTTTATAATTCCTGAGAAACTTTTATTTGATTACAACTACCACCAATGCCTGCAGCAGCTTTCTTGCATTGTCTGGCTGAAACGCCGCTCTCCTGCTGCCTGATTTCAGAGGTGAGGTGTGAACACCCCGGGGTGCCCCAGCATGGGGGTGTACAGAGCTCCCCGGGAGCCACAGGGACGCCGAGGGAGCTGCTCACAGGCACCTTCACGCTTTGATACCCGGGAAAACATGGAGCAAACTTCCCCTGGCTGATGTCACCAGTGCCCAGGTAGGAAACACTCGTGTTTCCGTCCTGCCCAGCACTTGGGTCCCGATCCAGGAGTGACTGGACCAGGTGGATGCAGCTTTCCCGAGAGCAAACCTTTGGCAGGTAGGTAGGAGAGCACTGCTGCTCTGTAAATAGCTCTGTCTGCGTCCCAGAGAAGCAGAGATGGCAGCAGTGAGTCCAAATGCTCTACACCACTGACCCAACTCACCACTAAATTTTTACAAGATTTCCATTAGGTGCTAATAGGAAACCCCACTGCCATCCTGGTGCCTCTGGATTTCAGAGCCTCACCTTTCCCAAACGCTGCTGCACACCCCCCAGAGCACCAGCAGCAGCTTCCAGGAAAGACCTGAACTGATCTCATGACATGACTCTGAGGCAGAAGCTCCAGGAGCTGCCAGCTCTCCACAGGGCAGCTTCAGGTGCCCTGCCTGTGCACAGGGCAGCTCACTGCACGGGACATCTCCTGGGAAGGAAAAGGTGAGCAGGACAAACACGCAGGTGTTACCTGTACTTTCATTTCCCGATCTGTGTCCCAGATCCGGATTATCCTCACATCCCCCGATGTCATCAGGAGCC
>NW_010301034.1:35222-58107 GCF_000700745.2 Antrostomus carolinensis | reverse complement strand
ATAAAATACAGGCAGGGCAGGGAAATTAATCTCTGCAGCAGCACAGGCAGAGCTGCACTAATTAGAACACCAGCTTTTATGACCTCATGCTACAGAAACTATCGTTATTAGAGGAAATTTACAGTTACATACACACACATCCATACATCCTCCAAATGGGATCAAACCACTTGGTCTTGGATGTGAATCCAAGACATGTCTTTGGGCCCTTGTCTAGCTTAAGGGCTCAGAAAAGCTGAGGTGCAGATGATCCCTCCAGGCAGGTGAATTTTTGTATTCCAGGGACCTTGCCAAGGTGCTGGGGACTTCCAAGGGAGTCTTAATAAATTATCCACTGCTTTATAAGAACACCAGATTAAATTATGACTGAAGTAGACTGAACTGATGACATCTCACACAGCAAGACCTGAGAGCCTCTGGATTACTATGATTCCTTATTCTAACAGAAATATGTGGATAAGGGGAGATGTTTCTAAACAAGGAACAGCAAAGTCATTGCTGTGAGATACTGAATTAAACAGCTTGGTAGGAGTAAAAACCAATTTGCTATACAGACAGATAAGGAGGAGAACATCCTGCGATTACACCAGCTAAAATACCTTTACAAGAGCTTTTGCTCCTCATCTCTGAGGACATAAACTGATTGCTAGGTGAAGTTTAGAAAAACATCCCATCCATGCTGTAAGGGAATTACAAGGGCTTTTCTATCCCCAAAACACCTGACAAGGGCACCTGCTTACAGACAGGCTGGGAGACTGCGTGAACTCATGAACTTTGCTGGTCCAGCAATTTCCAGAGAAGAATAAGTGTTGTCACCTCCCTTCCCAGCTGGGGGAATAGGTTGGTCCAAAAGCCACCAAGTGAGCTGACTCCTAAGCACAAAGCAGATATCAGGACTTGGGAAATAGCTGGCAACGAAACCCCTGATTTGGCGGGGGAAATCTCAGAGGAACAATTCTCGTACATTTAATTAGACAGACTTCTCTGTACCTGTGTGCCGCCTCCACAGCGCAGAAACGCTTTGCTTAATGCAGAGCTGCACTCCAATTACCTCCTGCTTTTCATGCTGCAAAGGCTGACCAACTCCAAACCTACGGGTTTTCCAGGGAGACCCTTATTCATATATTAAAATCACAAACAAAAAACTATGCATGAGGGAATTAGACAAAACCTCCAGTGTTTGTGTTTGCTTTCACCTCCCCAGGCAGGGCTCTCCCTTCGGCAGAGGGAAGCTGCATCCTCGCAGAGCAGAGCAGCAGTTCACCCTCTGGTCTGTGCCAAACTGGGACAGTATTTTATAACCTGGAGTCACAGAGCACTCTGCAATGCATCAGGACTCCGAGCCACTCACAGCTGCCTTCAGTGAGATTCCTCTGTTTCTACTCTGCAACTTGCTTATCCAGAAAGTACAAATGTGAATTTGTCTCGATTTACCGCTGGGAATTAGCCCCAGCAGGAAATTTAAACCTACCTCAACATCCCCTCTGTCACTAACGACCAATAAGTACTTTTTACCAGACCAAACACCTTTACAGGGCACAAAGGAAACAACCGAGACATCCTAGAAACTGAGTTTTCTTCAAAGGTGATGAAATGACCTTGTTTTGCACAGATCCAGATGAAACATTTTTCCCTTCTCTCCTTCCTAAGCATCACACCCAAGCCATCCCCTGATCTTGCCGCACACCACGCAGACGATTCCTGGTGTTTCCTGACAGACCATCATCTTACCGCAGGAAATCCGGGACCCTCGGCTAAGCCAAGAGCTTGCATCTTGATCTGGAGAGTCAAACTGTTTGTTACCTCAGCTTGCCTGGCAGCTCAGAGGGCTGCTAGAGATCCGAGGCAAACAAGCAGGCAGTGATTTAGATGATAAACATCACTGAAGTGTTTTCATTTGTCATCTTGTTTACAGCCCATGTGACAAGATAAACCTGGCAGGCTGAGATGGATATCGCCATTACCATCGCTGATGGAGGTAAGCAGGCAATGTGCTCTTAGGCAGTTTTAAAGCTCCCAATTTTCCAGTTACATTCCCCAGTTTAAGATGAGGTTTTTCTTCAGTCTGATCAGTAGCAAGTCCCCAGTCTGCTGCAGTCCCAGGGGAACAGAGATGGTGAATTCGGAGTGATGGCTGGTGCTTTCGGTGCTTGGCTTGGCATCTCTGCCAGGAATTTAAGCACTGAGGACATTCAGCGATGCCACCTGGGTGACCAGGAGAAGTTTCACCAAGGGAAGAAGCTCCAGAAGGGTTTCACTTTGTGTAAAATAATAGAGATCTCCCATGAGAGACAACCAAGTAGAAAGGACCAGGGTTCACCCCAGAGCAGGACCTGACACAGAGCTCACAGGTGGGACGAGAGGAGGGAGGTGACGCTGCAGTATGGTGGGGCTCATGATCTTCCAAGCAGTCAATGCAGCTCCTGTCTGTCTTATAAAACTTAAACAGTCCATGTAAGCAGTAACCTCAGCTCTCTGGAAGAGGCAAGCGCAACATTCTGATCATCCCACAACAAAGGATCTTCCCTCTCTTTCATCAGCCTTCTTATTCTCTCAAGCAAACACAAAACATCATTTTTGCTGCTTCTGGTGCCCAGTGCTCACGGGTGGACTGGGCAGCCTCAGAGCACGAGATACTCCTACGGCACCACACAACACAGGCATCTGAGGAACAGAATATCTCCATGAAAATCACAGCTGAGGAGAACTCCTGGCACCTTCCTGCTGGGAGATGGGGCAGCTCCATCCACAGCCCAGGACGGCGGCAGGTCCTGGCTGCAGAGCTCACACCGGCGATGAGCACCGGCCCCGGGCCAGGGGTCTGCACCCGCTGCCACCCAGGCGAGAAAGGAAAGAGGGAAAGGGGGACCCTGGGATGTGACTGGAAGCACTAAACCAGAATTCAAATGTGTCTGTGAAGAAGAAAAGTCTTTGTACACAAACTGAAGTGGTTCACAAGCGGGTAACAGGGAAGGAAGGCTTCCTCCGACTGTGAAATGTTAAATTCAAAGATGACACAGTATGAAATGAGACATAAATAGCTCAACTATTTGTGTACGAGCAAACGTTCTCATGGTGAAAATGATTTATATGTTAAATTCCTAGTATTTGGGGATGAGAAGCAAACATGGGACTTACTACTAATTATAATTTCCTTTTTAATTAACAGAGGTCCTTCTCCAGGATGTTACAACTGAGACTGCAGTTCACCTGCTGGGTTTTGGCTTCCAGCTTTGGCATCTAAGATGCTTCTCAGGCTTATCCTGGCAAAAAAGGTAACGTACCCTGTGAACCCAGGCAAGCTCAGCTGAGGCACACAGCCAGGTTCTGCATTACCTGCCACCCTATTTCCAAGCTCCCACCTACTTATGGAAACAGAGTAAACAGGTGACACCAATGTGACCATCTGGAAAAGGCCAGCAGTGAGACTGGTGCTCTCAGAAGCCAAGGGATTGCAGAAACAGGCACCCCAGCAACACGCTTCTTCCAATGCATCACTAGTTAACATTACAATTTTCCCATAAGGAACGTTATGTTCTCAGACAATGAGCAGCAAATCTTCCACAACTCCGGAAAATATATTTTTAAAGGTTTATGTTTTTTCTCCTTGAGTCTTTTAACACAAGCACTTGCAGTTCTGTATGATGCAAGTTCATATACAAGGCAACACACACCAACAGCCATTCCTGAAGCTGTAACTTTCTATGACTGTTCTCTCAGGATTCCCCCTGAGCAACAGGTATTTGTCTGGATGGGATAGTTCCTTGTATAAATTTCAATAAATAACACTGGTGTCGAAAGCAGCTGCATTCTGAGTGTCTGCACTTATTTTTAATGTCACTGGAACGTGGCCAACCTGTGCTCGGCATTTCGATAAAACCAGGAATACCTACGTAGAACACAATATAAAAGCATCTCAGGTTCTGACTGATGATTTTTTTAATCATGGGCCCTCCTGGTTGCGCAATGAGGCACATCACTGTCTTAATTTCCAGGAAGCAGTAGGAGGGTTGTATGACCTCACTCATCATTAATTTCTACAACATCCTTTCAAAAAGTGTCACTCTTCTTGTGCCAAGGACTATGCGCAGCAAGGGAGAAGAGTAGCTGTGATGCTGGGAATCCAATTAAAAGAAGACAAACCCCTGGAGCTGCAATTTCTCCAATTATTTTATTGCCACAAAAAAATCTGTCGAGAAATAAGGTGCTTCTCCCAAACTTCTTATTCCTAAAGGACAAGATACCAACCCCTGGGGGGATGTGGGAAGACTCACTCTACTTTTCTCTCTCCCTCTTGTTCTCCAGTACAAACTCTCTTTGAGTTTGATCATTTGATCAGCTCCTTTTGCAGGTTAAGCCAGGGCTGGGCTCTGTCACAGGCTGCCCCACGCAGCCCAAGAGCCCGGCAGCTCCCCGGGGAACCTCCCTCCCAGGAAGCCGCTAACTTTTATTTCTAAGAAGCTCTGAGGCCGCCTCTCCACCCTCTCCCATCTGGATCTCTGACTGACTGACTGCCAGAAGAGTCAGCAGCATTCAAAGCAGAGCAGAGCCTCCAGAAGGCAAGGTCCTGCTTTTCTGCAGAGCAGGTATTTGACGTCTTTCAGACTTTGTTTCAGAAGCCCCAGGAGAGCAGGAAGGAAGCAGGGAACTGGGAACTATGTGCTTATTTTTCCTTGGTTGGCATCAGCATAAATTTTCTGGAGGTAAGACAGATTATGGCTGTTTACACAGCAGCACCAACAACCCCTGGGAGGCAGCGATGGATGGATGGAGCGGGCACAGGTCGAGTGAATATTCTCTCGTTAACACCGTCTCCTTCTTCGTTATGCTCATTCAATTATGCTGACAGGAGGTAAGGCAGCAGTGTGTCGAGACACCCCCAGAGAGCTCTGAGGGAGCGGGAGGTGAAGCACCCAGGCAGAGGGTCACACTGAAGCATCTCCAGACTCCTGCTAGCTCAGCTGCCTTCACGCTGCCGGGTGAGCCGGCTGCAGATTTTGCTCAGTGCTCACATGGACTTCAGGGATTCCCGCTCTGCCTTGCACAGTGGCCCCACACAACCATTAAGCCACTGGTCTTTCTCCAGTTTATTGCTGATCTGCAACAGAGCAGTGCCTGGTGGCTCCTGCCTACAGCCAGCACCCAGCAACGTGAGAATGAAGAGACAGTCCCCTGTCTTTCTTTGGGTAAAAACTCCCCAAGGAGCCTAGGCAATGAGAACAGATTTTCTGTGCTTCAGTGACAAAACTAGTGTATTTTATCTAAATATTGCTCATGTATTTTGCTGTCAAGAAAATAGCTAATCCCATCCATTTTTAAGACTTCTTCAGTGGGAGAGAAGCAATCCTTTCCCTGCATTTTTCACTAGGAGAACACCTGGCCAGAAAATGCTGGTGAATGCTGTTTATTGTTATTCAGTTATTTGTGTGCTGGGGACAGAGTGTGATCACTTGGCATCACCAGTACTGACCCAGCAAGGGAGTGGCTGGTACTGCCTTAAACCATCCAGGTGCCCAGTTTACTGAGCAGGGAACTCCCCGCAGCCAAGTCTTGCCACTTTTAGCCTTTTTGAGTGAAATGCAGAGCCAGGCAGCTAACAGCAACACCTCAGCTTCGCTAATTTCTATCCCAGTGCTCTGTCTCTGAACAGTAAGAGAGAGATTTGCAAAGACCTCAAGCTAAAGAGCTCTGAATCACACAGCACTGCAATCATCTTTGTCCTATTAATCACTGCAGACACACTCAGCTCTTATCAGTCAGCAAATATTAATAATTGATGAATAGCCCAGGATGACTACATCAACATTCACATCCACGGATGTGCATACACACAAAGATGCCCTGACACATTAGCCATCTGCTTCCCTCAAAGACCTCAGCGGCAGAGGAGGGGGCCAGGCTCCAGAGCAACACAGACACCACACAGTCCTGCCTTCTACAGATGGAAGAACCTTCATTTACCTTCCTTCCACGTGAAAGAACAGAATTTGTAAAATTTATTAGGCATATCCTTGCCAAAAGTCCACTATTTAAGCCTCCCGGGAAAGATTCATCAGCTCCTCCTTTTCACATGATCTTTACAGCAAAAGTCCATTACAAATCAACCCCAGTAAAATCCACGTTAGCTTATCGGTGGTTCATGTTGGGAACCTGTCATTCAAACCCTTTTGTCCAGGGATGCTTTGAAATCTTCCTGGAACGAGAGCCTTGTACATCCCACCCCAACCTCCTCTCACTGCAGAAAGCTCCGAGTGTGACACCAAGATGTCCTTTTCCCAGCGTGTGGCCACGCTGACCTAGAGAGCACAGACACCCTCCCTGCATTTCTCACGGCTGTTACGGACACAGACACAAGGCAAGGATGGGAGAGGGAGAAGCAGCAAAGCTTTCCAGGAATCACAGGGACCCAGCAATCATTCAAACAATGCCAAAAATACCAACCAACCAACCAACCAGTCAACCAACCCGAAGCCAGACGAGGAGCTCCTTCCCACCCCAGCTGATCGTAGGTAACAGGAAAGAAATCACTCACCTCCCTGTTTACTTCTGTCAAGATAGATTGAAACCCTTCGGGCCAGACCTGTGAGAAGACAGGGATTAAGGGGTTGACGCTAAGGGTGAGGCGGTCAGCCAGAGCAAAAAATAAAATCTTAAAACAAGGATTAGAAAAAGCAACTCAAATTAAAGGCAAGAACATAAAAGAGAAGCAGAAGCCCCAAGAGCAGCACATGCCTCCCTCCAGAGAGCAGGCGCTAGTTCAGTCACAGCATTCCCTGGGAAGCCATCAGCGGTGGCACTTGTCATGTGTGAAGAGTGTTTTCTGGCTGGCTGACAACAGCACAGATTTGACATTTCTTCTTGAACAAGGAGACCATCCTTTGCATGATCTGGTCCCTGTTCTGAAGGAAAACGCATCAGGAAGTGACAGACAGAAACGCAAATAACTCGAGTGCAGAACATGAGGCTTCTGCCATGGACAGTCTGGGCTCTCCGCAGTGAGGGCTGCTGTGCCGGGGGCTTCTCTGCCCCACACTTCAGGGGATGGCTACGAGCACACAGAGAGTGCCAACAGCTTAGGGGTGCTCCATTGAAACAACCCTCAGGTGAGCCACAGCCACAGCCGAGTTTCTAGCCATTAGGGAGTAAGAAAGCACTGCAGCATGGCAGCAAACGGGGAGGTGAGAGGCACCTTGGGACAACCCCGGAAAATCTGGCATGGGGAGCTCCAAGTATTCAGGAAGAGACTGGCCAAGCCCTTCGGTCCTCCCCTGGCACCCCTTTAGAAGTGATATACTGGTTCTGCTGAACTGGAGAAGGGAAATCAATGCAGGCATCGGTGAGAGCACACGAGGGGCTGGGGAGGGAATAGCTGAGCAGCCGGCGGCTGGTAATTGTGCAGCAGCTGGTTACACTTCTGGGTTTCTCCAAATTCCAGAACTGTACTGCTTTAAAGGACAAAGCCACTCTGAGCAGGGGACCATGGCTTGTTTCCCTTTGTCACAAAGAAACAACACAAAACACAGCAGTTTTGTTCAGAAGCACAAGCACGGCTGCTTGTTGTGAGAGACGCCCCGAGAGCTGCGGACCCAGCCTGCCCGGCTCTGCAAACTCAGAGCAGCTCCAAACCCAGCTCCGGGGCAGCACCAGCGATGGGTCTGTGCTGCTCTGCAGCTCACACAAACTCAGAGCAGCTCCAAACCCAGCTCCGGGGCAGCACCAGCGATGGGTCTGTGCTGCTCTGCAGCTCACACAACCCGCAGCCTCCACACACCCTTTGCTACAGAAATTGCCAGAATTCCCAAAGCCTCCCGCTGTGCAATCAAAGCTTCAGAGCACGTCAGGTTCTTCCTACGCTGCTCACTAGAAAATGCTTCGGTTTTCCTACATCTTTTGAAACACCAGGCTATTAGCAACAGGCATTTTGTCTTCTTCTCAGCCCCCTCCATCTCTCATGCTGGGGATTCCCAGTCACTGCCTTACGCTAGAGCGCCTGGCACCAGCGCTGCTTTAAACACCCTGATTTTGACTGAAAGATTCGCTTGGTGCATCACGAGTGCAGATCTAAACAAGATCAAAATCAAAGACTCTGATCCAGAAAACGGAGGGTGCCCACCCAGTAATTTGCCAGTGTTTAAATTGAGACTCACTGACCCCGTGTCTCAAGTCAACTATCAAGAGCAATGAACTGGCGCCCAGTTTAACGCAGTAACTGGGCTGTATCAGCTCACTTCTCTTCCCTTGGGCTGCACAACACAGAGTCCATTACAGAGTGTAAAAGTTTAATTTCTCTGCTCACTCTGGTCTGCTTCCCCCTCTCAGGCAGCCCCTGAGCACGTTCTCGTTGACCTCCCATTACTCAGACAACCCCAGGATGCTTCTCAAGCTTCCAAAGGATGTCTTTAGGTATCGCCTATCCCTCTCTCTCCTTTCATAAGTGGAAAACTGCCCAGGAAAGTCAGTATTGTGGTTGCTGTCAAGAAAACTATTAAATTCAGAGATGAGTGCGACACAGGGGAAAAGGGTGGGAGAGGAGAGGAGAGAAGGAAATCGATAGTAGGAACAAACAAACTCCAGTAAAACTCCTGAGCTCTGCAGCTTCAAAGATGCATCTTCAGTTTTATGAGCCAGTGCTGGACCACAACTACGGTCTTGGCAGCAAGAGAGAACTGTTCAAGAGAGTCTCATGTCCAAGGGGACTCGATCCACATAGCTCTTTTGAAGTGAGTATGTTTATTTCTCCCTCCACAAAGAACTCTCTTCTCCTTTTTTTCTGAACCTAATTCTATTGCTCCAAAGGTGGGAGGCAAAGAAAACAGGACTCAGACTTCCTAAGACCATAAGAAAAAGGCAAAAAGAATTTCTTAAAGAGAACAGACTTAGAAGTTTCAACACCCCTGTTTTGGCAAGTGTAACCATTCAACTCTTGCAGATAAATCAGCTCTTAACCCATTTTGCGATGTCAAACACTGACGTTAACAACTCTTCCTGCTGTGTTCAAGGCCTGTGGGGAGCAGGTACAATCAGCTACACCTTGATAAGGTGCATGTAAAGAGTGAGGCAGGAAAATGGAATTGGCCTGAAGGAGACCAGTCAACTGCTGTCAGCATCCTCCCTGAACACGACTGATGATGCAGCAAGAAGCCCATGATCGGAGCAGTCCAGGGGAATTCCCAGTTGTTTGGGTGAGGCACCAAGGAAGAAAGATCCCGAATCCAGGGATGTTAAACATTAACCAACATCCTCCAGGAAAGCTGGTGTTGACAAGAAAGAACTACAGACCAACCGAATGACACTACAAAGGGCAACTTGAGATGAGGACACTTTCCTCTCCGCCTCGGGCCTTTCATTACTGCTGTTTTCCTCCTGCTTTTCCTGACATCTCTGCAGAGCAGGTTTTGACCATGGCAATTTTCACAGCATGCTGCAAGCTTCCAGCAGCTTATAATCAGTTTTGTGCACATACTGCAGTGAGGCACAGATCCTAAAGTTCCCTCACATCCTTCCTAAAACACCGGAGACAAACCATGAGGTGTTGAGGAAAACATAACAGATATGAGCTGGACACGGCAGCACTAGTGAAATCCAATGAATAGCTAAAAGAGTTGTGGCAGACTCCTGTGATGAACCACATAAGCTTGGAAATGAGAACTGTCAGATTTTAAGGTCAGGATGAATTATGATGGTCATCTCGTCTGACCTCCTGCATAGCACAAGACAGTGAGCCTCACCCAGCAATTCCTGCATCAATCCCACAAGAGCTGATTGAACTACGGCACATCTAGAAAAACCTGCAGCCTTGATTAAAAATATTCAAGTGACAGAGAATCATCGTTAAAGCACCAGGCCTTGGAAGGACAAAATGTCCACCTCCTTTAATGTCCTAAAACAGACTTCAGGGTTACTCAAACTGGTCTTCTGGCTTCACCCGGTGTAGGGCTGGATGCCAATGCTCCTTTTTACAGCTTTTTCTATCCAATTTTTCTAACATTCAAAGCAGGTCAATGTCTAACTGTGCTGTCCTTCTGCACGTGTCAGATTTAGATTGCATATTCTCTTGCCACCTCCTGACCCACCATAAACAGCAAAGAATATTTGCCAAAATTTGAGCTCAGGCTAAAGAAGGTCACAGGTGCAACATGCAAAGGCGTGCAAAGGCTGAGCAGCCCATCAGAAGGAAAGAGGCAACACGTGAGCTTCCATCCCACCCAAAGGGAAAGAACCACCTCCTGTTATGATGAGCACAGAGCAGGGCAGTGCCCAGTTCCACCGTTGTTCTACAGTTCTCTCCTTAGGGACACAGTTAAGAGGAATGCTTGGGCCAGACAGCAGCTGTGAAGCTTGTAAGGGACAAGGACTTTGCCCCCTTCTGCTCCCCAGCAAGAGGCTGCTCTTGTTCTTCAGTGTGTATGAGGTTGCTGTGTTGGGCTTTCAGTTTTGTTGGCTTGTTTTGTGAGAACTGGAAAAGTAATTCCTCATCAGGGCTTGGCAAAAGGCCATCCCAGAAGGCAGAGACTGTTGAACAAGGATGTTACGAACAGCTGAAGTTGAGAAACCCATTTTATTCTCCCCAAGCCTAGAAAAAACCCAACCATCACAAGTTATTTTTATTCCCCGCAACAAAACTTAGTGGGGACCCACCTCGTGTGGTTGGTAGCATGTCTGACAGCCCCTGCCAAGCAGTTACCATCTCTGGGTTCTTCTCCAGGTCTGCAAAGTTCTTCCACACTCTGATGGCACCATCATCTTGGGGAGCACAGAAAAAGAGAACACAACGCCACGTCACTGCTGATGCCACGCTAGTAATTACTTGTGCACAACAAAGGAAGAACAGAAGCAGAACTGTAGTCATACAAACTTCAAAACTGAGAGCATTCCTTGAACTTAATCCTTTTTATTAGGAGTTGTTTTTCCTCTCTCATCTTACATCCATGAAACCTAAAGCATTGTTCTACTGGGAACTGTTCTCGAAGAGCTTTTCTCCTTCCCTCAGCTAACACCTGACATTAGATGTCGCTCCATTTCTTTAACCCATTCATTTTCTCCAGGATTTGTCTCTGTCCTCCTTGCTATCGGTGCTGAGAGCCACAAAAGTACCCTGCTAAATACAAAATACAACCCCACAGAAGAAGCTGAATCAAAGCTCAGCCCATCAGCAGCAAACCTTTCAAGAACATTGTGTATTTTTTCAATTTGTTCCCCATCTGTGAAACTTTTGTGCTAAGAATCAATAAATTGAAAGGAAAATGTCCTGAAGGCCCTCTCAACTCCTCTTACACCTCTCTTAATTATACCCAACCTGTACATTTCAGCATGAAGTTTGAAAAGCTATTGAAAACACTCAGACTGACAGGTTTAGAACAGTTCCTGGGGAAGAGAAGCAGATCTTACTCACAGCTTTACAGACCAATGAATGAGAAAGAGCTCTTCATGCCACCTTAACGTGATGCAACAGGGCATTCTGGAGAACTGGTTCCCCTGGGTGATGTATATGGACTAGAGAGAAACTCAGAACTATTTGAGAAGTTTAGTGCTTAAAATAAGCCCTGCCTGCTCTAGACTTAAACCAGCACAAGTAACAGAATTTGATTCCTTCTGCTTTGCAGCACAATTTCCTTCTCAGCTCTGGACAGCAGGTTTTAACCAGCTGCCAAGGCAGCGTATAGGAGGAGGTTACCATGAACCTGCCATGAGAGGTGAAGACTCAGAATGACATAACAAAGCTGGGACTGGAAATAGTTTCAGCAAGTGTTTGATTTGTCAGTCATCTGAAAACCTTTGCAGCACTCATTTAAGCAGTTAAGATATTTCAGTACTGCCAGAAACAACTTTCAAGTTTGATCCTGGAAATGCCTCCTCAGCTGAGACCCAGCAGGCAAGCAGGGACAGTCAGGCTGGGCCAAGTTCCCAGAAGGGACAGCAAGAGAACCAGAACAGCTCACACGGACTTGAGGCCCCCAGTCCAGCCCTCATTGTGGGAAGATGTTATTTACCTGTAGCAGTCAGCAGCAAGGAGCAGTCCTGTCCGTTCAGGTACTCCATCGCTGTGATCCTGGTGTAGCGAGGGTTCCCATTGTGGAAATAGTCCAACTTTTCCCCTTTCTCCCAGTCCCAAAAACTGGAGGAGGAAAAAAACACCACATCAGTCCTTGGATTCTCTGTACAAGCTAAAAAAAGAGATCTACTCATGACAGTGCAACTAAAAATCACATATATTGGATAGCAATTCAATTTGTTTTTCTCCTTTGGTATTCAGCACCATTTTATTAACGATGTACGTCAACCTTCTACAAAAGAAATCTGAGAAAAGCCCAGTTATAAGTAACTAAATGTCAGGATTCACCTGCAGCCCTCAAGCCTGACACCTCCTGTGGCAAAGGACTTGGTGCCACGCTTACAACTATGGCACTGAACTCCAGGAGGACTCTGCCCTGAAAGAGGGAAGGATGGACACAGAGGGACTCACAGAAACTCTTACCAGATGCTGTCCTTGTCGGCCACGGCGATGCAGGGCGTGAACGGGTGGAACTTCACCACGGAGGGGACACCTGGGTTCCTGTTGAGGAAGATCTGATCATCCAGCCGGGAAATACCTGCGGGGGACAGGAGGCAGCCACAGCTCAGTGCCCGGGAACATCCCGCCCGAGGGACGAGGCTCAGACCCCCCCAGCTTCCCAGTACCACCACTGTCCTCCTCCTCCTCCTCCTCCCTGCCAGTTCTCACCAACAGACCACCCAACACTTTCCTCCTCCAAGAGCCTTCTCAGATCCCAGGGATGTGACAGCCCCGACTCCTCCACACTGATTGTCTCGCATCTTAAGGTACAAACTTAAAACTGTGGTGACAGATCAGGGGTGTCCTTTACGTTGGTAACTGAAGAGAACAAGCCAGCAAGTACAACCAAGCCCAGAGAAATATCAGTTGGTGTGGACAGAAAAATCAACATTATTTTTTTTAAATTAAAAAAAAAAACTCAACAAAAATACTTTTTGTCAACCTAGAATGCAGTATTTCATTTTAGCTTGTGGATTATTTATTTAACCTTCCACTTAAGTTCTTTTAAATTTTAGGTTAATTTGTAAATTAAAAATATATTTTCCATGGAGACGTTAAAATGGTGGTTAAAGACCTTTCCCACCTTTTCTTTAGAAGTTTGCTCTTCACAAACAGTTTTGGCACTCCTGACACTGCAATTTTTTGGCACAGTATGAATTCATCACACAGAACCGTAAGCCCAGGAGACCCTTACTCAGTTCTAGTTTGTTTTAGAATGCATCCATTTAATCTAATTTTCATTAGAAGATTGTAAGTCTATTTTAATTCTTTTTAATATTTCACATTTTCATTAGTTTTTAATGAATACTGGCATTTTACTTGCTCAGGTCAAGCAACCAAATATGAACACTGTCTAGAAAAAGATTTAACTTCTTCAGGCAAGCATGAAAAATCCCCTTCTTTGTATTCAAAAAGATCTCCCAAGCCATCTCCTGGGCTCCAGTTTCATTTCTATATTACTCTGGTTTATGATTTTCTGTGGTTTCACGACATTAAGCTGCCCGTTGTACTGACTCGAGCCAGCAAACCTCCCGATGATGAGGTACCCGCAGGAGGCTGAGCCTTGGGCAGTTCTTCATTCACCAGATGATTATTTCCAACTCCACGCGGCTGAGCGAGCGTCCCAGGAGAGGAACAGCCCCCACCTGCACAGCTCTGCCCCCGGGACGCTGCCGGGAGGATGCCATGAGGAGAGCTCCTCTAAACACCACTCCCCAGCCTCTGCTGTGCAAGGCACATGAGCAGGAATAATTTAAGAATGCAAATTCCTGAGGAAATTTCATTGAGTTCCACTATATTGGAATAAATTCCTGTGCTAAAAGAGTTCCTGCCCAACCGCTGCCTCATAGAGGCATAAAGAGTCATTAAAAAAAGCAAAATCAGCTTTCTGGAGAGCACATGCTAATGGAGCATGAACCCGAGGCACGTTAGAGGGAAGGGTATAAGCAGCACACAAAGCCATACATACAAATATTAAATTTATAACGGGATATAAGGAATAAGCAATCATTTACAGAGTTCAGCAGAGCAGGGAACGTGAAAGACATCGCTGAGATGTCTTCTGAGCATGTGGAGACACCTCCAGCAGCTCAGCAGGGCTGGTTTGCCATGGCCAGTCTATTCAACCAAGGAAAAAGTGACAGGACAAGAGGAAAAGGCCTCAAGTTGTGGCCAGGGCAGTTGAGATGGGATGTGAGGAAGAATTTCTTTGCTGAAAGGGTTCTGAGGCATTGGAAGGGGTTGCCCAGGGCAGTGGTGGAGTCCCCATCCCTGGAGGGATTGAAGAGTCGTGTAGACACAGTGCTGAGGGACATGGGTTAGTTGGGGACTGGTCAGTGTTGGGTTCATGGTTGGACTCGATGATCTCAAAGGGCTTTTCCCATCCAGGCCATTCTGGGATTTTGTGACTGGCCGTATAAACAGCATCTGACACACATCAAACCCTGCCTGAGCCTTCTTGGCAGCTCTGAAGTTTATCCTACAATATTCTGCCTTCTATCCCTTTAAAAACAACCTACAGCATCCACCCAAACTTTACAGGAGAAGCCCAAATGGTCAATCAATGCCATCTGGTAAGGGCCCCTGAATTATGGGCTCCAGGCGACTGCTCTGGCTGGCGGGTACAGGGCTGAGGAGCTCAGCTGCTCCTGCCGGGAGGGCTCGGGAGCCAACACTTGCATAGGAAATGGGATGCTCTGTCAATTCTTATAAGCAGGGAAGCCTGCTTTCATGGCAAGCTCTCTCCTCCTTCCAAGAAATCATCACTCTTGGGCTCCTCCACTCCTGCACTGGACTGGAGAGGTCAGCCAGCCTGGTGCCACGCTCCCCTGAGCGCCCCACTTGTGACCAACCATTTTCTAACACAGCTGCAGTCAAGTTTTCGAAGGGGAAGGCAGATATTTGACATTTTAAGTGGTCACTCCCCTAATCTGGCAAACAAAACCAGCAGCTGAGAATGGAAAAGTGAGTGACTGTCAGCAAAACACCCCACAGCAGCATCACCTCGCCCGGACACGGGAGAGAGAACAGGCACCTCTCCAATTCGAGGGTCAGCATGGGGTCATTAATTGGGGTTTCCCAGTTCAGTTCCTGACGAAGCGTGGGCACGAGGGAGATCACTCACCCTTCTGGATGATCTTCTGGGCTTGTTTCCTGACACGAGCGTTGCGCAGGAACCGCCACTCCCTCTCCTTGCGAATCTGGCTCTCCAAGTCGTGCTCTTCTGGGATCTTTCCGTGTATCAGCATATTCACAACACAAAACAACAGCAACCATCAAAACTCCAGCAATTACCTTTGTGACACACACTCACACACACACACACACACGTCAGACTAAGCCATAAATTCTTTAGGATCTCCAGTTTCAGGCAGTAAATGGAGGAGCTCATGGGACCTTATGTTATTAAATACTTGAGCATCTTTCTGATCTAAATCTTTCCTGTCATCTGTAATCTCTTCCCCTTTCCTTTTGCTGTCCTGTATTTTATTTTGTATTTAAGTCGTAGGCTTTACTCCAGAGCGAATGAGGTGGGGTTTCAGATCTCCCACCGCTGCACCACACGCGAGGGGTCGGTGAGGAACCTCTTTGTGCTGCACACCCCGTCACCGTAACTCCCTAAACAACTCGAGTCTGATTTCAGTGCGATAGAATTACTCTGCTTAACAGTTTTCATCTGAAAAGCATCACGTAGCAATCCTGAGATGAAAGAGAGAAGGCGGCTCTGGCACAGACAGAAAGCTCAGAACACATTAAAATCTTCCTTTCATCGCTAATAGATGTCTGCAGGCCAGAAAAGGCATTGCTTTATTTTCAAATCCTCAAGATGCTCAAATTACCAACATCACATTTACCAGTAACAGCAACTGTTGCAGTTTCCTGTACCAGAATTGGTTGCAAGAAAATGATGCCCCTTGTGTCATCTTGGTTTGATTACACACAATCTTCCACCTGACACTGGAGAGGCCCTGGAGCAGTACACAGCCCCTCTGATCTATTTCATTATCATTTATTCACACCCCACAGCTCCAGGCTTTGGCGTACCACCACGGCTTCCCCACAAAACCTGTCCTCCAGCCAGAGGGCCAGTTCTGGTTTCTGCACCAGCTCTGCCAGCAGCTCCTGCCAGGGACGTGAGGAGTCGAGGTGCTGCTCCTAACGACGGGCAGAGATCCTGGGTTCTCCTACCCTTCATCAAAATGCAGGAGCAGAAGGGATGAGCTCACACCATCTCATCCCCAAAACCACTGCAGGAGGGACACGTGATGTGTCTTTTACTTAATGCTTAAAAAATCAGCCAAGGCTAGTAACACCACTGCTCTAGAAACATCCTTGGATCCATAAGGCGCTGAGCTACAGGACTCTAATCTAGCTTCTTTTGATGAAGGTAACGATGGCTGTTCCAAAAGGAGTAACTCTTGGAGAAGGGAGATGAAAAAGACAAAGTCATTTCACTCCTTCCCCGCTCCCCACAAACACACACTTCTTTTCCTGAATAAGAAAGCCCTTAAGTCATCTGTCATCATTACATACACTATCTTCAAAATGCATTGTACCTTGGAAAACAACCATCACTGAGCTGAATTTCTGCTTCTTTAAAAGAAAAAAATAAGAAACCCACCATCCACCCTTCCTCTTGGAAAAAAAAAGCACTACTATTTCAATTTTTCAAGAATACAACACCTATTAGAAAGGCAATGACAAACGTCCAATAACGTGAAGCAATAAACAAACCTAAGATAAAATACATCAAAGGAGATTTGAGAGCAGAGAGATTACACCTACACCTTAATGAAAACCCAGCTTCTCTGGGAATAAATTAAAACAAGACCTGAAGGGCCCCACGCGCTCTGGCACCAGGAGAGCGCGTGCGAGCAGATGAGCCTCGGACACAGCTGGAAGGGCACTGAGCACAAGTGACTGTAGCAGGAAATACTCTGATGAGAGGGAGATAACCTGCAGGCTCCCAGTCAACAGCAACAGCGACACAAAGAGGCACGTACAAGGCCAGGACAGTCACACCACACCTACGGAGACCAGCAGACACCCCGCTGTCCGTGCTCCTCGGTGACTGCCCGTCCTCCCAAGCTCGTCCCCACGCTCTGATGGCTTCTGCCTTGGCAGCAGCTGAGCAGCACTGAATGGGGTTTGGTGGCAGAAGTTGTCTTTCCATCCAAAAACCCACCTGCCTACTGTGTCCTGCATCCCACCAGAGCAGATGGCAAAAGGGACTGAGCAAGAAACCCAGACAAAGGTATGGCCGGCACTGCCTACAGCTTGTCACCAATGGGATGACAAATCTCAGGAAGTTCTGGCAAGCTGACCTGCAAGAAACCTCCAATACTGCTTGTTATGTTGAAACTGTGTATATTGATTGCTTTGGAGACAATGAACCACCAAATGTCCAACCATGGAAGGTCCAACCACTAACAACCCAAAGCCACACACCTCAGACCCCGTCAGAAATGCAAGTGAAGACTTGCACGATGAACGCAGCGAGAGCGCGACGTTTCATTGTAAAAAGAGCACGATGCCTCTTCCCCAACAATACCAAAGTATTTATTTTTGCCAGTGCACATACAGAACCTTCTAAAACCGTGTG
Source organism: Antrostomus carolinensis (assembly GCF_000700745.2). Lineage (NCBI taxonomy): Eukaryota > Metazoa > Chordata > Aves > Caprimulgiformes > Caprimulgidae > Antrostomus > Antrostomus carolinensis. The sequence goes on along the minus strand of NW_010301034.1, from coordinate 40,453 downwards.
CAACGATGTGCTTCTTGCATGGTACCACTGACCCATCAGTGGACATCCCTGGGAGGCTGCAGAGTGGGCAGCTCTCTGATGGGAGTGTGTGTTGATGGAGAGCGGGCTGCTGCAGCGCACTTCCCCGAGGTGCAGAAGGTCCTGGGTGCTTGTCTGTCCACTTCTGCTGGTTCCTGCATCTCCTCCTGCACCAGCTCCATCCCGTGAGTATTCACACACATACTGCATGTCCTTTCTCCTCACTGAAACCTCGTCTCCTTTTTGCGCAGTCTCCAGAGCACTTCACTGTCCTTTCAGATGCAGCAGGATGCTGCGTCCTTGAGTCCTGCACTCATCCACAGGTCCTTAAAAAAGAAATTAAAATGGTTATTATCATATCCTTGGGTGGAGAGTAAAGGCATCGTTACTGCCCACTACTATAGGCTTTTACCTCTGCTGCCTGGGCAGAACTGACACTGACAAAATCCTCCTATATCTTGTTAGATGTGACCTCTGATTGCTTTGACCATTCTGGAGACAACACTTGTGCTGGGGGATGTAAGAGTGATCTGTGCTATGCCAGCTCAGCAAAACTGTTTCTTCACAGGAACCAAACATACCCTGTTCCTGCTCCTGCACACAGCTCCCTCCTGCAGAGAGCCTGAACTCTGGGGCAGGGCAGAGTCAAAGCTGACTCTAGACGCATTGGGAAAACATGAGGGAGAGAGTATTTCACCACCTCAGATCCCCAGTATGTTGCTGAGATCAAATGCACAAGTGAAGCATCAAATGATGAGGGCAGAGAAGGGCCCTGCCTACATCTTCCTGCATGGAATCCTATTTAACCAGCCAGTTTTTGTTTCAGTTCCCATGTTTGCATTGGCACTGCTGGTGTGCTGCTTGACCTGACAAACCTGAAAGCTGGACACCATCCCCAGCAAAAGCCCTTCCACCCCCAGAAGAGCAAAGAACAGATGGATGGATGTCTTTACCTGCCCTGTTCCACTTTTGGTGCCTGGGCATCTTCCTGCAGCACCTGCCATTCATGTACGCTCTGGGGCAGCAGATTCCACAACCATCTGTTTGCCATCTTGGTCTTCCTCTTCTTCCTCTGAAGATGTGAACAAAAGGGAGCCCAGACGCTCGCCCAAAGGATCGCTACGTCGTGTACCCGTTTATCACTTTATGACTGAACCAGCTCCTTGCAGGAGGAGAACACTAAGGGCATATGTTAAAGTCTTGGCGTTGGTACAGCTGACTCAAACAACCGTGTTCTCTGTGCCAAACGCTCTGCAGACGGGGGATGTCATCACCTTGGAATTCATAAGGGAGGTTCCTGCGAAGATGCTTCCGCCAGGATCTGTGTGTGTCCAATAGCTTCCCCCAGGTCCAGCTGGGATCACAGCTGAAAATGCCCAAAATATCCTCACTGAGCACTAGATACTTACTCTGGATGGCTCCACTTAGCATCCAGGCTCTGGGTCTCACCAGCCCCAGTTTTATCATTAAGCTGATCAATGCTGCTTGGAATTTGGTGAAGAGGCAATTTAAAAAGAGAAAGTAAAGGGGCCTGAGCCTGCATAGAAAGAAAACTGGCACGATTCTGTGATGCTGTGGGAGGGTCACGGAGCTTTGAGCGAAGAGTAACACAGAAAAATCCCTGTGGATCCTTCCACAGTGTGATCAGAGAGTAAACATACAATACCCTTAATGAAATAAACTCTGTTGAACTCAGCTCATCCTTAAAAAGTGTTGCAAGTAACTGTAACCTAGCAGAGATGCTCTATACTAGTTCAGTTAAGCACAGGCAATTTGTGTACTTTGCTAAACAGGCAAGGTTTGACCAGCCAAGCCCTTAAACCATCACTGCAGCGAGCAGAGAGTCAGGGCATGCGGGCAGAACGCAATCCTTCCCTCCCGTGCCCACCCGCCTGCAGGACAGAGCTGGATGGACGAGCCTGTCAGGTGGGAGCAATCCTCTGTGGAAATATGAACCCCACAGAACCCATCACGAGGGAGCTTCTGGTGACAAACAAGCCCAGGAGTACGTCAGGATGTGTGAGCAGCAGAGAGCCACGACCTCTCGCCCAGCTGCTGCTGGCTGGAAAACCAGAAATTATTATTCCAAAGAACTAACTTTCTAGGCTCATCATTCACATCTTTGTCTCCCTCCCGGTCAGATCCCACTTAAGCATCAGAAAATCATTTCAGTAAACAGCAGCCTGGTTTTGGCTGTTGCTCAGCTCTCCTCCAAGCAGAGCTCCCAGAGGTACGTGGGAGTCACAAACAGCGCTACGTGATGAGGACCATGACATGCCACCGACTCCCAACATCTCTGAGCTTCCACTCAGGCAGAAACCAATTGCGATTCTGAAACCTCCCACCAAGCAGTGTCATACGAAAGCCAACAAAGTTTTTCTCCTTCAACGCTTTGTCTCTCCCTCTCCACACAGAACCCGGCGTTAGGAGGGAGCAGGGCGGATTCGGCCGGCGGCTCCGGTAGCAGATACAGTTTTCCCTGGTTAACGTTAGTGCAGCAACGGCACCGAGAGCTTCTCCACCAGGACTGTGAACCAGAGCCAAGACACAGTGCTGAAGGAAAGGCAGGGATTTATCAGGAAGGGTTTCTTATGTAATTCTCACCTTCCAGGATCCTTACCAGCTCCTGCCCGTGTGTTCTGCCAGTCCTGGAAATAACAGATGCCGGCTCCCGCTCTCCTTGACTCAGGGCTTCCTGACAGCTGGCAGCAAGGCTTTCCTGTGCCGCTCGGTCCAAGACCGCCTGCGGTTCACAGAACAGCCTTTTGCCACAAGAGTGTTTAGGAAGAGGAAAGACTTTTGCAGAGATCAGAGCTGGGGTAGGTATCTGTTTTTTCCTGGCACACTGAGGATTCACAATGCAGTATTTTCTTTCTCTATTTATTTGATTAGATAATCAATAAATCAAATTCGGTATGATGGCTTGAAACTGAGCCAGTGATTTACACTGGAAATTAATCCCTCAATCTTTCCAGTGAAAGCACTTTCATAGCAAGGTCTATGAAGCAAAACTAAATTCATAAATTAAATATGACTAAGATGCACTCACAGTCATTTTATGTTTATTCATTACAGGAATAGTTGTCTTGTCTTTCCCTGTTTATGATGGTAGGCAGCATCTCCAAATGAAGTATTGGAATTAAACATCAATGTCATCTTTTTCCATCAGTACTCAGTAAACTTTACTCTTTGCTTTTCTGACGAGGCTGAAGTTCCCAAAAGACAGCAGCCACCAGCCAGGGCTGTTTGTTTCCCGTTGCTGCAGGAACAGTGATTCTAGGAAAGGAGCACTCCACAGAAACTCAGCCAACACCTCAGTTGCTGGATGGCCAATGCTGCCTGATCACACCACCAGCAATCAAGAAACGCCACAGAAAGTTCTCGTAGAAGGATTTCTCCCCGTCCCTTGCGCACACACCACCCACTCTAATTACAGAGATGCACATAAATCCCTGTTAGTGCAGCGTAACACACAAGTTTTTCTGCAGAAACCCTCTGCTTGGCCTTTTAAAGCTGCTTCACAGAAGTAATGGGGAAATCGATTCCCTTCCTTGTTTTATTAGAAAACACCGTTTTGTTTTGTTTTGCTCCAACTTTAACGACAACATTGCTGTTGAGGACAGTCCGTGCTCAGAAAACCCAACCCCTGTCAGTGAGTATTTCCAAAGAAAACCACTTAGGAAACTATTAAAAGAGCCATTGATGCGATACGTGCTGCTACTGCTGCCACGGCAGCCAGAGCCGAAGGGACGGAGCACTGAGCATCAGGTACACACAGGGGTGGGGTCTGCAGCCCCTTCCTTTGCACAGGGGGACAGCGAATGCTCTGGGACTCACCGAGGTGCAGGGGAGCCCTCAGTTTCCATGACTTCCCCTCCCTGGCTTCTGTGAATTAGTACAAGAACACTCCACGTTTTTTCTTTCCTCCTCTAAAGTAATTTTCTCTATTTTATGCACATGAAGTACCACACCCACATGTACACACAGAGCTCCCCCTCTACCCACTGAACCTGCCTTTGGTTGCCTCTCTACCATGATTTATTTTATTAATAAAGACACCCCTCTTCACTGGGAAAAGCTTTCCTTAGAAAACAGACAGATGTTTTTAATAAGAACTAAGAGAGGGAACAACACCCCCCTCCTCTTGTACTCTCTTCTGGACTTGAATCAAGACACCAAAACTCATCTTGATGAGAGAAAGCCCTGGTTTAAAGCTTGACCAAGCAACCAAGCCCCACAGGCCAGATGTCTGTCCTAATGAATTATTCTGCTAATGATATCAGAATAAAGTTAATTTCACTAGCAGCTGAGGAAGTGTCAGGCAATCACTTTACCATCCCATCTTTCCTCCTGGTGATTCTCTAAAGGCATCAAAGCTACACAGAAGCTGGCTGCCATCTAACTAGTTTTCCAATATCCTTAAACTTGGGGACAATTACCTCACCTCATCATCAAACAATTTAACATGCTTAAGGACTGGAAGGAGACATGACAATAGCTCAGTGGCAATTCTTGGATGAGACAGCACGTAAAATATACAATTTCTTCATTATTAAGATGTAAATATCAGTGGTTGGACATAAACACCCGTTGCAGAGTTGCTCAGGTAATGGCATTAATACAGAACGTGCATTATTCTTTGCAGAAATTGCACAACCTCCAAGAAATGGAGCTGGAAGTTCTCCTCCAGTCTGTGCTGCTTGACTCCCAAGGCACCTGGAAGGCTTGCCTTATCGTGTTTGACTATAATAAGGTGAGATTTACTGCTTGTTTTTATCTCATACTTAAAATTGAAACCTGATCTTTGGCTAAAAGATTCTGGGAATTTAACAGTTCCTATTTCCAGTCACTGACAATCTTTGCCCGCCTTTTAAGAGCTCTGTTTTGGTTTTTTCCTAGAACAATGCTTCGGTGTATCTCTCACTTCACATAAGGCCAAATTAGTTACCAGAGCACACTCACTGTTAAAGAGATCACAATGGACATTTGTCATTACCACACTCATTCTTTGCCATAACAGAACTCTTTTAAAAAAACAACAACAACAAAAAAAACCCAACAAACAAAAAAACAACAACAAAAACCCGACACACAAGCACAACATTTATAACAAAACAACTCTGCAATGCAGCCTGCAACTGTGCAAAACTGGCGGATCCAGACCGACTACAGAACCCCTCCTCATTTTTCCATTCTTTCTTGAAGGTGCTCCA
>NW_010301034.1:28417-35187 GCF_000700745.2 Antrostomus carolinensis | reverse complement strand
CCACTGTCCCGTCTGTCACTAACTCTTCTGCTCTCCCTGATGATTTCTCCCCTCTTACTATACCAGCACATTGGTCATGCAGCACCATAGAGCAGCATGATGCAAGTAAGTCCATTAATTTCCCTTCCCAGCCTGAAGGAAAAGGAAGGGGAAGAGAGCAGGGGAAGCCACTGGCCTGTGCTCAGGATACCAGCACTTCTCAAGAGCTGCAGTGCTGTGATTCAGGAAGCATGCACAGAGATAAAGCGTTACCTTCATGACTGGCTGAGCAAAATACTTGGCACTCCAGTCACAAAACCCCGTCTGCACCGTGGCCGAAATGAAACTTTTGTGTCCAACGGTGTCATCGGCGTCGTCAGCAGTCTGTCCAGAGAGAGAACAGGATGGTACCCGCGTCCCTCCCGCTCAGGTGGGCGAGATGCACACACAGTAACACACCCAGACTGCCTTCAACACATCACCGGGCAGAAAAAAGCTCAAACACATTGCCAAGGAGATGAAATCTCCCAGCAGAAGCACCCAAGTATCTCGAGAGGAATGCCAGTTTGTATGTTAAAGGAAGAGGAATTTCCCCTTTTCCCTCCTCAGTCCCTGCTTTGCTGAAGTTGGAGAAAAAGCATCTGAGGGTCACAGATCTGACTCTGTATTATCACTCAGGCAGATAAATGTTTATGGAAGAATAAACAATCAACTCTGATTAAACACTTCTTAGTAGCAGCAGAAGTGAATAATGTCCTATCAAAAGCTATAAAACAAAATTTATCCTGAAGGAAAAAAATTAATCCATTTTTATGTTATTGGTGAGAAGAAGCCAACCCAGAGTTAGTGGCAGCTGGGAGCAAACAAGAGAAATGGAGAAACAAAATACAGAGAACAGAATGTGCAACCAAACCCAGGGAAGCGGGGAAGCAGTCAGATCTGCAAGGAAAGGCTCTTTACCTGTTCTGGCCCTTTGTCAAACATCTTCCTTGTCCTGGGGAACTGGTGGGAGTGGGGAGTGTACTGCACCCCCATGTTGCCGACGTTGGCGGGTCTTACAGATGTGATGTCCCGACTGACTGGTTGTTTTGTCACATCATTTGTCAGGCTGGAGCTGCTTGTACTAGTGGTTGGAGGTGACCCTCTAAAGATCAAAAAGAGGGAAAGGATTTAGAGAGCACTGGACAGGAGACTCACCCTCATCTTAAAGTTCTAGCTTTGCCCATCTCATTATCTCAATTTCGCTGCCAATTAGGTATCACTTGCTGATCAACAGATGACTGTCTTTTATCAGCAGAAAACAGAGATTAGACTTCAATGGGAAATTTGGATACCACGCAGGTCAGGCCAGAGTGCATCAGTAAAATCAGCAAGAGTTAGCTCTTCCTTTCAATTCCTCTTTAGATAATTAGTGCAGCTGGTTACTCTTTCTCCTAAAAAGAAAACCAGGATGAAACTCCCCACCTTTTCCCAGAGCTTTTGTTTCTGAACACCTTACCAGTGCTAAAACAAGAAGCTACTGAGACCTTGGCACGTTCACTCTCTCCAGTACAGTTAACTGGGATGGCTGCTTGCCTGGGGACTGACAGGATGCACCTAGACCCACTGCAGTGAAAGCACTAGAGCGAGGTCAGAGCTTACCCCACTTGGTGGATGTGCATCCCCTTGTTGGTGGGGCTGGCAGGGGCAGACTGAGTCAGCGAGGAGGTGTCCAGGATGCGCTGGGGACGAGCATTTACTGTTGCCTGGAAAAAAACCACAGCAGAGTCTTCAACAGCCAAGACTGTAAAACACCAACCGCAGTTGTTTATTTTCTAATACAACTGCACACCTGAGGTTAAAGGAGTTCAGCTCTCTATCTGTGTGTGTGTTTAAAAATGCATATTAAAAAAAGCCCCTGTGCAGTTCCCAACACATAAGATGATTTTACTACTTTTTTAGTCAGAAAACACTTACCAGAAAGTACCCCTCTGTTCCTTACAGGGAAATGGTTTTGACTAACACACAAGCCTTTTCCCTAAATCAGCTGCAGTCTCTGGCCTGTACCAGCACTTTGAAACAAGCTGCCACTGGGCAGGCAGACACCCCGGGGGTCCCCTTCAGCAGCCCGGCTTGCCCTCCCACCTCGCGACACAGGACTGCATTTCTCACCATGGCCATAATTTGAGACCCATCCTGACCCTGATTTCATGTTTGAGTCAGAACTCTCCTCGTAAATCCAGCAGCTGCCTGAAGCTGCCTGCTGTTGCTCCTCCATCTCCCCTAACGAGAGCCAAGCTCTTCCAGAGTTCCTTGGAGGATGCCCCTTCCAGCAGCACCACAGTCACTCTGACAGGGAAGGCAGAGGATTTCCATGGCTGGGTTGCTCTGAGCTCTACAAAACACAGCCAGGCCTCCCGCAAAACAGTACCCTGGCACTCAGCCATGGCTACGAGAGACTCATTTCTGAAAGAGCCTGAGAAATTTTTGTCCTTTCTGCTGGGGAAGGCCTGAAACACAAGCCAGGAGAAGGGCAGTGAGAAGTGAACAGCTACATCACCATCTCACACTCCTCCTGCTCACACCGTGCAAACAAGCCTCCCCTTTGGCAAGGGAGACATCCTCCATCACTTACAGACTCCTCTCCTCCTCTTCCACATTACTCTGCCTTCTGTGAAGTGTCTGAAATTTTTCACACATTGAAATAACTTTTAAAGGAAGCCCCAGAGTGGCATAAAAGACCTGGAGGGACAAGTACAGCTACGGCACAGGCAAGCCAACTTCCACCATCTCCTTGAACACTAAGAAAATCCACATCTCACAGCACAAGAGCTGAGCGAGGTCCTCAGGTGACAGCACCAGGGCTGGCATCCAGCTGCAACCAAGCTAAGCAAGGCAAGACCAGCAGCTACTGAAACATGGAGCACACAGAAAGCAAGAGCTGTGTACATGGTCTGCTGGAGCCCAGGCAGCTAACAAGCTAACACCTTCACAAGGTAGAACCAACGACCATCGTGAAGGAGAACATCCATCTTTGCACTTCAAGCCCACACGTGTCTGCTGCAGAGGAAAATGAGGCACTCGTGGTTGGGAGACACCCTGCCCTCTCTTTGCAGGAGCCAAAAGGTTCTGAGATGACCTCCACTTCTCCCTTCCTCAAACGACTCAGAGAGGTTTTCACCTCCCTCGCTTCCACGGGGTCCAAATCCTCCTGACCATCGTTTGTTTGGCTCCAAGCGGCAGGAGCAGCGATGACCGTCACCACACAGCACACCTACACCAGACTGCTACAGCTGGGAAGGCAAGTGCCATGACCCCTGTTAGCCTGGCTGCCCCCCAGGCCATCCTCCTCCTACGAGACAGGCTCCTGTTTTGGGTTATTTTCCTCTTTTTCATACGGGGGTGGGAGGGTCCTAAAGGCCACTCATCTCTCCATCACTCAGGGATGCAGTGGGGTCTCTGGTGGGCAGATGTTACCACACAGGGCTGGGGCAGACGATCACACCATGAGAATGGAAAGAAAGTAGAAACAATTTATCAACTAGTGACGTATTATTATTCATAACTAAGTTTAATTAGTCACAAATTAATTAGTCAGTTTTAAGATTCTTGCAGTCAGGTCTCTGTCACCTGAAATGGGTCAGGTCACCTCGTTTCACAGCAGAGGCACAAGGTCAGCTAACGATAATGTGCTGAAGGGCTGTGCAGAGAGCCGAGTGTGGCAGGCAGCCTCCCTTTTCCTGGGAAAAGTTAAAAAGCAGTTTCTTTTCTGAAGGCAGCCAGCAATGTGAGGGCTGCAGCTCAGTGATATCACAGAGTATTTTGCTGGAGGTAGCAGCTCCCCATTTCCTGGGGACTTGCTCCTCTGCCAGTCAAATCACCTCTTTTCAGGAGGGGAGATGCTAATTCATAATTTTGCAAATTGACTCCAGGTTAAAAAAAAAAGAAGAGCAGCACACTGTCAGAATTACTTGCTCATGCACAGAAAAGCCTGAACCAAGGAGTGATGTGGAGATGTGCGTGTTATGGAGGAATAACTCCTGGGATAACTCAGCCTCGAGCCTTCCATTAAAAACAGCTGGATGAAGCAACCTGGGAGGAAGTAAACTTTCCTTAATTAATTGTGATTTCAAAGTCTTAAAAGGCCAACATTGCTCACTGGGTCCTTTCTGTTTGTTTTGGTACAGGCAAAAAGCGTGTTTTGAATTTTTTAAAAGATCAGGCTGGGAATGAGAGTTGTACCATTCCAATCTGCATCATAAATATAAATCACAACACAGCCGCAATCTGTGTGAGAACCAGCAATGTCTCAGCAGCCCGTGAAACAAACCGGCGTATTTCACATCCAGGAAGCACACACGTCTGTGCAACCTACTCACCGGCTGCTCAGGAAGACATCACCCTATTTAAAGACCACTGGAGCTCTTCTGTAGACAAAGATCTATGTTCATGGCTCTGTTAAAAAACCTGAACAGGACTGGTCTTACTTGGAAACAGAAGTTCAGCTTTTAATTCACACAGTGCCTTGCAAATAACTATTTTGCAAATGCAGACTCTTAACCTGGACTTTTGCACAGTCACAAAACTCACAGCACTGCTCCCGTGTGTTACTGCAGGGGACTGAAAACCAGAGAGTGGAATTTACTTCTTCTACTGCTCTCAACGTGCTGTCTGATCACCCACCACAGCAACCGGGTTGTGTGACTAACACCTGCCTGGTACAAACAATGTTTTAAAATCACACAGACTTACAGCACAGAGCTCGGCAGCATTTTGAGGGTAAATACTGAGTTCACCAAAAATGAAGATGCAGTTAACTGATCCCATCCAGAAGTACAAGCCCAGGGCTAATTTGTTCAGGTCTTTCAGCTAAAAAACTCAACGGTAACAGGAAATGTCTGTTACAAATCACAGCGTTTGTTCCCTGGGTTAATGTAGGAAAACCTCAGCTGTCCAAGTTCTAAAATGAAGCCTCTAGTTCTCCGAATTTTGTATTAATTAGAACAAAAGGATTAAAACCTTAGAACATTCAAGTGCTTTACTTCACCTGAAGCTTTTTGTTTAAGCAAGAAAATCAACTTTGGGTTTTATTCAGTGATAAAGTTCAAACAACAAAATGGAAAATGTTGTTTGCAGATACTTGGGAGGACCAAAGGGCCCGTGGGCAGCATCCAGGCTGCTCCCTTTTACATCCAACAAAGCTCAATTAGCACCAAGGAAAAATCTCAGGATACAGTTATCAAAAATTTAATTGCGACTAATTTGCATTACACATCAGACAACCCCTATAATCTGTCTGAGCTCACACCAGCAGAGACACGGAGCTCAGGCTGGCAATCCTGGCAGCACGGCTCACAGAGGAAGCTTCATCCATAATGAAATTAATAAAGGCCAGATTGTAACCTGGGATCTGAAGCTTCAACTTCCATTTTGCTGGACTGTTAATAGGATTATTTTTTTAAAAAATATTAAAAAAGGCTTTTTAGAAGTGACCTAAGCGAGGCAGCACTGGCAAAAGCAAAGCCCACCGTATCACGAAGCGCACAGCAGTCAGCCCACTACAGACACAGCTGCCCAAACTGCTGGACAAATTGCATATTTAAATATCTTCCTTATGGATCTTATGGCCAAGGCAAAGAACAAGTAAGTTTTGTTCACTGAAGCATCTCCAGATAAAAATCTTTGTAAGTGGGAATGCTTCTTTTATTATTTTGCAAAACCATTTGGAAAGTCATTGCTTTAGAAAGCCAGGGCCAGAGCAGCTGCCAAGGAGCAGAGCACGGCATGCACGATGCCCATCCACTCCAGCTTCTGGACTCCACTCAGCAACAAGACATTTCAGTCCAAACTTGTCAGAATCAACACAGAATTTACCAACCAGTCACAGAACATTCACTACAGACAGCAGAAGGTTTGCTGGCTAAGCAGACCACAGCAGTGCTGGCGAAGGCGCCTGCAGGGCACAGCAGCATCTTTATTAATATTGATACATCTCCTTCCACCAGCGAGGGAGTAAGGCCTGAAAAAATACTTAAGGCAGGAAAAGCAGATCCGTTCCTCTTTACATCCCTTTTAATCCCATAGTAGGAGTAACATTTCCTTTTTGCCAAGAGGCTTCCGAAACACAAAACTGAAATAGTTTCATGCATCCAGAGCAGAGAGGGGGAAATCTTTCACCTTTCCCTTTCCTTATTCACCTTAGTTTGGCATCTGCGGCCTGACAGTAATTTGTTGTACACCTCAATCATCACGGAAGGGTTGACCCTGTTGCCCCCCACTGTCAAAATCATTCTCTACCCCAAAACCCAGACTTTTCCACTCACTGATATATACACCGAAAACAAACAGAAGAGTTCAAATAAATAACTATTTTCTCAAGAGAAGATCAGATTTAAAAGCAATAAATCTCTAAGGCATTAAAATGGTGGTGCACAATGCTGGCATCTCTTACTGCAACTTCAGCTCAGAAGCCTCAGTCTGCAGATTTAGGATTATTCACTGGAAATCATCAGTAAGAGACGTCACCTTGCATTGCAATGGCTCATGGGCTTGATGCTAGAGCAACTAGAAAGCAGGTGGGGAGGGCTGCGTTCAGAGAGCTTCCCGACACCACCGGCTGGGGCGGAGAAGGGGGAGGGCAGTTGGTGAGAAGATGTTCTGGGGTGGCCTGGTGCTTCGTTTCAGGTGGAAGGTGAGGGTGCTTCTACAGCTCCCCAGGCTGGCAATTCTGAATCAGCAGTGATGGCAGCCTCCAGGGACATCTTGTCACCCTTGGAGGATGAGATGTGATGAGGATGGTGGATTAGGCCTGG
>NW_010301034.1:22709-28399 GCF_000700745.2 Antrostomus carolinensis | reverse complement strand
GGGGTGTCTGCATGCTGACTCACATGTACTAGTTCACCTGGATTGGAGAGCCGTTGTGGCTTCAGTCTGCAGGCCAGTCCCACTTGCATAATCTAAATCAGTTTGCAAACGGATAATTTAATGAAGTATATTTAAAGTTTTCTCCCAGGGACTGATCTAGATAAGTAGACTTCTAAACAAGACCTCGTGTCTAAGGTCTGTACCTAATTTATATCCTACAACATTCCCAGGCCCTCCCCCATTTATTTATTTTACCTGATCAAGAGTTCATATGAGTGTTTATCTTTTTGAAACATTAAAAGCTCCTTCTGCAATAGATCCAGACTGAACTAGGACCACTTACCAGAGCCCTCCAATGGATCTGTTCAGCTCAGTCTACCTAGGCTTTGCCTAAGCATGAAAAAAGAATTAACACACCACAGCCTCTCAGCCAGCCAGACAGACACAGAAAGGCATACCTTGTAGGCAATGCTGTTGAGAACTTTCATAGCCAAGTCGGAAACATCAGGATAGGGGTCGGCAGCTAGGTGAAGAAGGACTCTCCAAATTTGGGTATAAACACTGTTGAAACTCACACCTAAAATAATAATAAAAAAACCAACCAAACAAAAAAAACAAAGTCCCACAGCACATGACAATCCATCAACTCAAACACTTTGATCTTATGTGAGAAAATTCATTAGAACTCCAAACATCACAATGACATCTAAGAAAACATCAAGAGAAGAGCTCAAAAACACCCTACGTGGGCATTTCGTCTCCATTTTGAGTTTCTTTGTGAACTCTGCAAGGGCTTGTAAAATGAAAGTGGGAAAAAGAAGGCTAAATTAAAGACTACCTAAATGAGCTTCAGTCAAACTGCTAGTTATCTACACTCGTGAAGCAAATAATCTAAAAAGGCCAAATGGAAGACCAGATAATGTGTTTGTATTTCCTGAGCTAAAATACTAAACAGTGTAAAACCACAGTTACTGGCTTATATTTTTATGGTTATTTTTATTGCTGTTTTAATCATTACTACTCAGCTTGAATGTTCAGGGGTTTATATATTCTACAAGTTTACTAAACATCTAAATGTTAAAAAGGAAGCTTTAGGACCTGCACCTTGGTAAGTCTAACTCAGTCTTTCCTATTGACATTTGTATCAATTCCCCAACTGCCAATTTGTTATTTAATGAGAATATCTGCCATTTGGTATTCCAGCAGAAGGGACCGACAGATTCAAAGTACAAATCAAATTAATAAGCATTTGCAACAACTGACAAAATTCCGTGAACATTTTATTTTGCTGCTTTTAGGCGAATCTTTAATTTGTTATTCTTTCTTCTGAACCTCACAATGTTTAATAGTTGTAACACCGTCATTTGGGAGTTGAGCCATTTGGACAATATCAAAGTGGTTGCACTAACAAAATGGAACTAAAATAGGGATTTCAGATGAGTCACAATTGATGGTAAATGACAGATCAAGCTGTTACTGCATTTCCTTTCGTGTTTCTAGAGGCATCTAAATATAAAGCGTTAAGTTGGTCAACAAGCAGCTTCTCACCTTGCAGAGCTGCTAAACCTGATACTCAAACCAACAGAAAATAGACTTGGACAGTTCAGATTTGAACTTGGGCTGAAGAAGGCAAGTAGCACATGGTAATAAGCTCCAGGAGCACGCACGCTGCACTTCATATGCTTGTCTGCTCTAGCCAAGGGAATCGTTCTTCTGCCAGAAAAATTCCCCAGCATGTGTCAAAGCATTCTGCAAAACACAAAGGCAACAACCTAACTCCATCCTCTCATCTGACCAGCAAAGAAAAGGGGCTCTTACTCAGCTGCCATCCAAAGCATTTTCCAAGTGGCGTCTCCTTAGAGTTTCATGCAGGGATCTCACCAGTATTTCTGACAGCACCACTTGGACAGTGCTGCCCATTTCCTGGGGCTGCCTGCAGAACAGGCTTCTACAGCTAATCCTGACCCCTCCAAGACAGGTTAAATACAGGGACTGACAAAGATACAGCAACGTTAAACCCACCCAGGGAAAATGAAGAAGTCAGTAACAGGAGAAAGCAGTAACAACTGTCAAGAAACAGAGTCCAAGGGCGCTGCTCTGTCCCGCTTGGTTTGTGCCAGCTGAGGACAGAGCCCAAGGAACGGGTGAGTAGGGCGTGCACGAGCCGAGCAGAACTGAACAGTGCAGATCCAAGTTCAGGTTTTGGCTTTGGTCATAACAGGCAAAAGTCATTGTCTTTTTCAGCAGCTCTGGTATCCGTGTCTCAATAGAGAATAAGTCAATACACAGTCAAGTAAGTCCCTGCTTGGAGGAGGGTGAGGCCCCCCAACAATAAAGGTTGGTGATACAATGCTTGTCTCTCTTCTCCAGGCTTCTTACCGTTTAGGTTCTATTTTTGCAATTGCCATGTTCATCCTGGAAGCTTCTATTACCAGGGAAAGAAAAGGAGGAGGGGGAAGGAGAAAGAGCAAGAGAGGGAGAGGGACAAAGTGCTACAAGCTTTGAGAGGGGAAAAAAAGCCCCAGCCACTGAAGCAGCCAGCCAGGTAATGTCATCCAAGGTCTGCTCAGAGTTCCACCTCCTACATTTCATCCTGTGCTAGAAGTTACATAAGGACTGATGGGAAATCTGAGTGGCTTGGTTTCTTTTAAAGCCCTTGAACGACAGTAAAAGGAAAGGGAGAGAAAGGAAGAGCACGAGGGTACCCATCAGATTTTCTAGTGTCTCTGATAACCACCTCACTCATGACGCAGCCACCAAGAAAAAAAACACTCAGTGACATTTTTTTATACATCTAAGCATCATGAAAAAACAAATTTAAACCAGAACTGCGCCAGTGTGATTCCTCATTCACTCGGCAGCCTTTGAAAAGAACAGGGGGAATTTCTACAAAGGCATCACCAGCCCAGAGCTGGTGCTCGAAGGACCGGTCCTTTCTTCTGCCATCCTCCCCCCGCCCCTGTTCGTGTTGTTCATTGCGCTGATTCAATCGAGTGACACATCTGACACAGGTCCTTGTAAAAACCTCAGCGCCGAGGCACTGGGATAATGGAAGGCAGCAGAGGTGGCAGGAGGAACAGCAGCTTGATTTCATGTAATGGACTAAACCGCAAAAAATATCCATGAGATGCAAACAAAGAGCCGAGCAAGGGGACGGGGCGTTAATCTAAGCAGACAGCTCTGTAATTAGTCAGACTGATTCAAAGCCAGTTAAATGGACCTTGCAGTATAGATTTACGTTTACAAAATGATTCCTCTCCACTAAGAATGTTAAAAATAAGTTGCCTGTCTTTACTGACAACTTTGATTTTCTCTGCATATGCATAACTCTGTTCAATTTAACAGCAAGCACCACACAGAGGCCCTGAGGAAGGGACCTGGCCAAGCTCTGCAGCCGGGTCACCGAGTACACAAAGGGTAGAACCACCTTGGCTGCAAAAATGAATGCTAACATTTTTATTTATTCTTTTTGTTTTGCCAGGCTTTGCCAGGCTTGCTTTCTATTTCCCTGTAAAAATCCCTGCAGTAGTTTTAAGCCTTGTTCTCCAGAAGAAGGTGCAGTCCACTTCTCCACCCAAAACAGCACCAAAACCACCCAGTAGCTGCACCGGCGCTGCTGCACGCCGTGGCCGAGGCAGCTCCCGTGGCTGCACATCCCTGCCTGCAGGGAAAGGGAAATTTTGAACTGGCACGCACTGAAACACACTGCTGAGATATTTCAGACTGAATGGCACCCGAGGACTCGGATATCTGCTCCCCATCAACGTTAATCCCTCCTGTTTTGTAAATGTGTGTCCCACCAGTCTCCCCTCTTCCCGTCAGTGACACGGAAGGTCCTGTGAGAGCTACTGGGATGAAGAGAACACCCGAAACCCTGGTTGCTCTCTGAATTCTACCTGGACAAATGTGGACAGCAGCCTGTTCCCTCCTGGAACAGCAAATCAGTGTTTCTTGCACAGACCTGACAGTCTGCAAGCTGGTCTCTTTGAACAGGGCCATGCAAAGGGGATCCTGCACGCTCCAACCCCTGACGGCCATTCAAACAGCAAAGCACGAGATCTTCATGTTTCAACAGAAACCAGAACCAGCTCATTAGGAAAAAGTATCTTCCCTCTGAGCAGGGAATGTTCCCCTGGACCAGGGCTGTCATAGCCAACATGAAAGCAGCCCACCATGACCAGCCTCTACATCAAGCTTCCATTTCCAAAACACACTCAGATCCCTGTATTTTCTACTCTGCAAGTTACTATTTCTATAAATAAGTACTGCTGGCTGATCAGTCACTTCTCATTATGTCTGTGCGTTTAAATACATTGCCAAGTGACAGAGAAGGAGGCTCTACCTGTCTCAACACTCACTCTCTTATTTGCTGCAGTTCACTGTCCACCTACATCTCTTGCTCTCCTCATCCTCACTGCAGTAACCTGTTCCAAGTGTTACTTTGAGGCAGCTCTTCAGGATGGATCCTGTGACACAGCAAACAGTTTTCTGCCCCCAGCCTCTCCTGCTGGAAAAGAGAACTATTCCCCAGCATTTCATTGCTCCAAGATTTATTTTCCTCCTTCTTTGATCATGCCTTAATATAATCTTTCCAGCGATGCTCTCTGTAGGACAAAGACTTTAATCATGAAATCTGGATACGAATAATCAGCCTCAAGGTATGCAAAACCCCCAACTTAATTCCTTCCCTTCTCCTGTCTTAAAACTAAACTAAACTACAAATTTACAGGACATCAAGATTAATGACTAGCTGTATGGAAAAAGCAGCAAGGCTTGGCTTCTCATCCAAATGGATGTCTTTGTTGACTAACCTAAAACTGTCTCTGGTCAGCTTGAAAACGTGGGCCAGAAAGAAATGTCTCTCCTGTTAACAGGACTGTCTGGCCAAGGAACAGTTCGCTGGAGAACAGCACACCTAGACTACAAGTACATGTCACATGTAGTGGGGGCACTACCTGGGGACATTTGGCCTACAGTTAGTGAATATGGTGTTTGTAAAATGGCACAAGAAGGAATGGAGAGGTTTTCCTTAAGTTTATGGGAAGAAATATATTGTGTGATGCTGCAATGTCAGAAAAGTGGATACACTGATCCAGAACAATCCCTCTAGCACCATGTTCCTAATGACAGAGAGGAAGAAAGCCCTGAACATCAGTGAATCAGCCTAGGGAATGCAGAGCACTGAGCACAGAATTAAACTGGGGCTGCAAATTTCTACTTTTATTATTACAGACTGGATTTCTGCTTTGCTTTGAGTCTACCCTTGTGCCCAAAGCATCCTTTTTACTGCTCTGCCTGTCTCAAACACTTGGCAGAGTCACTACTGCAGAGACAAATCACAATTTCTTCTTCCAAAACATAGAAAGTAGCACAAAACACTTCTTCAGTGAAGACAAGTCTATCACCCAGGGAGACTCCTCCCCAAGCTACTGTACAGCAGTATTTTATTGCACACCAAAACTTTAAAGAAAGGGGTTAATGTGAGCCCGGGTCAGCTGCGCAGCAGCCGCAGCATCACCGAGGGTGGCTGGAGCTGATGGCATTTTGAAAACACTTTCCTTGGGGAGCAGGAGAGAGCAGGCTGGAAGATGGTGATTCTTCAGCAGAAATGAAAAAAGCCTGGCTTTCAGCAGGCAAATGCTGAAGGTAATGGGATTCTGTGTGAGTTATGAATTTTAAACACTTCTATA
>NW_010301034.1:16993-22679 GCF_000700745.2 Antrostomus carolinensis | reverse complement strand
CCGATTGCATAGGAATGAGGGAGGCTTTGGAGAACTGCTCTTTTTGTTTTCCTAGGTCTCCCTCACTCATCTCCAGCTCATCTCTAGATTATTTTCCAACTGTGCTGTAAAGCTCTTGTGAGACATGCACAAGCCATCGAGCAGACACCAGGTTGCACCAGTGGAAATGAGGAAAACTCAAGTTCTACCTTAAGATGGAGAAAAATTTCCTAACATTCCTGTCATGCTTATAGAAGATCCAATTTCATTGCCTACCATCAAAAGCAAATGAATTTATGAAGTGTCCAATGAACACACAGTTTTAAACTGCCGCAGGGGCTGAAGAAGTACAATCCCAGAACATTTCAATGCAGGAGAGCCAAGACACCATTACTTCTTCCAGAAAATACAGAACAAAGCAAAAAGCTTCTTGAGTCAAGACAAGTCTATCACCCAGGTAGACTCTTCTCCAAGTTATACTACTCTTTTTTTTCACTGATTTTTGAAGGCTAGAAAAATATGGGCACATTTACTGATTTCAAAGAAAATACAGAGACTTCCCCCATCATCTCTGCTGCACGCTGCCTCCCCTGCTCCCTGGAAGGAGGCCGTTCCAAAAGCCAGGTCCTCCCGCGTGCTGTCTGTGTTATCATCCCCAAATGGGTTAGATTGTTTGCAAAACAACAGCTAGTTTAAAGCTACAATGCTACTGTAGCAATCAGACATGACTGGGGAAGTTATCTGAAAAACAACCCAGTTGAACTAGCTTAATATAAACCTTCCAGTCTTGTTCTAGAAAAGAAATGCAAATAATGTGTTACACACAAATCAGCCACAGGCTGCAGAAATACAAGTCAAGTTTCCCTTCCTCCTGCACTACAGCACTTGGCTCTGCAGAGCTCTGTACATTACCCAGAGCGTCAGAGGCCAGGAGAGAAAGGGGCTGCTGAGTGGTGTTAGAGAGCTCAGTGCTGCTCCTGCTGTTACAGCTGCTTCTCCAGGAGGAATTAACAGAGAGGGAACTGGAGGCAGTGGGATCAGCCATGGAACTTTTTGCACAAAAGCAGATTTCTATGAAAGTGAGTGTACTCAGTCTTTCTGCTTTTAAGGCACAGCCCAGGATTTCGTCTTTTTTATGCACTATTTTAGCAAAGCAGAAATAAACCTGCAGAGGAAATTAGTCAGGTAAGGCTTCCTTGGATGAGTAACACAATGAAGTGGCTGTGCTGTACAGAAATACAAACCAGATGAAAAATAACCAGAAGAAACAGTCAGTGCCAGTGTGCCCAGCTGCTGTGTCCATGGGACGTGGAGTCCTTGTTCTCATTCTCTAGCCAACGATATTGCAGTGGACATGAAATTTCTGGAAATGCCACGTTTTTGTGCTCAAATTCCTAACAGGACTGCTGTCCATCGCAGTGAAGCGTACAGCTGGAGTCAACAGCTCTCATTTCCAGTCCCTCCATCAGAGCAGGAGGGACTCTGCTCTGCCTACAGCCTAACCAAGCACAACAGAAGCATTTCCAGTGTTATTTCATTGGATTAAGATCTAGCAGGAGCTAAGATCCAAACTTTCCACAAAACCTAGTGCAAGCACGTGAAGAAAGGTGACACCAAGAAAGGGTAGGAGAGTCTTTACTCACCTATTAGTGAATTCAGAGAAGAGTAAGAGCTGACTCGTCTCATCTTGTCAATAGTCTCAAACGACAGGATATACTCTTCGTTCTCAGGGCTGCCCAAGGTGCTGCTGGCGCTGCTGCTGGTGCTGAGATTCCCAGGAGAAAATGCAACAGAGCTTCCAGCTGCCAAAAGACAAGGAGGCAGATGCTGAAACAAGAACTGGCGAGAGAACAATTTATACCCAGGAGTAACAGCCTTTTTCTAAATCCTACAACACTCAAGGAAGGTGTAGGCAAATCCACAACCACCTCTTTTAAATACTGAATGTTTAAATACAGAGTAAGCATCAAGGGGTCAGAAATGATCCAGTTAAAAATCCATGTATGTTAGGAAGTTGGAAGGTACCTTTTTAGTCCCCAAACACTCAGAAAAATCAATACTAATGACCAGAAAATTGAAACTAATTATGAGGGGGCTTCTCATCTAAGCCCTTGGAGCTGGCAGCTGGATAATCTGGGCTAAAATGTGAGTTTCAGTCGATGTTGTTTTGTATGTGGTATTTCTGAGCTTGCAGGAGAAGGCAGGGAAGGAAGAGGCAAAGAAAAAAGCATTTTGAAATGTCTCTTACATTCTTCATTCAGGCTGAGGTTCTGCAAGGACTTGTTCAGGTTCCTAGCTGTGGTAACTGCTCGGATGTTCCCGTAAGAGCTGACGGACCGCAGCCTTGGTGTACATGGACCATCTCGTACCGGTGTCAAACTCCCACCCTCTGTGGATGCAAAATTCAGCACTTACAGATGTAACCAAAGCGATTGTAGGCTTTTGGTTATTGCCCAGGAAATATGTAACTGAAATGCTACCAGTATGAACAGAATATAGTCATTGCCCCTTAGGCTAGAACAGAATGAGGTATGACAAAGGATCCTCTGTGCACATAATCAGCAAGGACCGTGTGTCTCTGCTGTTTAGGCTGTGATTTTGTTACACCCAATAAAACCAGGTGAGCCGAGCCTTGCCAGTGCCTGCAGACTACCCAGAGAGCAGTAATGACTCTTCTCTCCAGGTCGATGCTGGGCCACTGCCCAGACACTGTGCTAGGACACGCTGCTACCGCAGACGCCGTTTAGCAGGCAGTGTTTGCAGGCTTCTGTCTGCTTCTGCTCGTTAAAAACACAATAAATTTTCTCATTATAAATAGTTATGAAAATTCTGGTTTCCTGACCAAATTTCAGGCCTGGTTTCAACTCATATTTCACCCATGACCTGGACGCTTATACATTCCCAAACTTTCCCAGTTTCATTCCTGAACACACGCACAGCACCATGGCTGCAGAATCGCCATTTGATTTCACTGCAGAGGTGGCTGCATTGTGGTGGCGGGGCCAATGCTTCCAGCACATCCTACTTATAAATACTTCAGGATTCTTTTGGATAAGGAAAAGCATTATATAAGCTGCATGTAATGTTTATTTCCTGCAGCAAAAAGGACAAATGGGGAGAAGCTTATTTTCCAATATGATTTAGTTATTCAGACAACAGGGAGGTTAAACTATTCATTGCAGAGACAGCACGTGCTCTTGTCTCCAAGTTTCCATTGCAACAGTTCCATTATCCTTCAGCACTTCCAACGTACTTAAAATCTAAAGAAAATATGAGGTTAGCAACAAATTCACTAGGGCTTTTCATTCCTCATATAAAGCAAAAGACACAATGAAAGTCATGGGACCATAGGCACTGAGCATAAAGTTCTTCACTGCTTCTTGTCTGGTGCTTTACAGTAGCAAAGTGTATGGCTGGTTCACTGCTGTGTAGTGAGGCTTCTCATTAGGTCAACATGACACTGAAGTTTCAGGTATAACTTCGGGGGGCGGGGGGGAAAAGTCTGGTAAGCCCGTGCTCTGCTTTGACAAATATACTCCAATCCTGATGTGAAGGGAATCCCTTTGAATTTGACAAGGTGTTCAGTCTCTACAACTGCTGGTGAGCTACAGCCGTGTTTTAGATGGATACTCAGCGGAGGATGCATTTCTCCAACACAATATATTATAGTGCTAAACAGGCATCAGAGCTCCCCACCATGTCACTCAGCTCTGTAGCAACGGTGCTGTTTGATAAATCACCACTAGCAAGAAGTGTTGGGCAAACTCCTTAAATAAAAGTTCCCAAGTACTTTCAGGCTGTACATTTCCTGCCCACACAAACAGGAAACACCCACCTGTGGCGGCTGGAGAAGGGAGAGGGTAATTCTTTTCTTCTTCCATGAACTGCAAGGCCACGGTGCAGAAATTACTCTCATACTGAACCACCAGGTGACTTAAAGCCACCACCAGTTCCTACGGAAAGAGCAGAAGAAACAGGTATTTCATGGTTACGTAGGTCAGAAACAACAGAACAAAGGGAAACAGAGAATTAGGTCATTATGGTATTATTGGGTGGCCATCCAGACTAATAATTTTCCCTTCACAGGGATGAAATGAAGAAAGCCAGAGCGCTCTGTTTCAAATCTAATTCTTCACAAGTCTTTTGTACCTGAGCAGGCTCCCACGACTCTGACCAACACTGTCAAACTGATGCAATGTCAGGAAGTACTGACCAGGTGACTCAGACCCGCTCCCACTGCTCCTGTGCACACAGCACGCGTGTTTCCTGCAGCCCTGCACGGTGTCCTCAGCCCTCCCTGGCACAGCCTGACCCTCTTTCTGTGCTGCACACATACACACAGAGCGGAGCTCTCGTCCTACAGCCTGTCCTACATTTTCTCTGAGCTGAAGGAAAACAGAATCTGACAAGAGGCCCCTGGGGACATGGCTCAGCTCTTCCACGAAAAGCCTCGGTGTCTGAATCCTATGCTGAACCACAGAGTCCTGTACTGCCCTGCAATGTCAGCAGCCAGCACGAGGACAGTGCTGCCTGCCTGTGAGGCATCATCAGTCCCTTCATTCTCAGAACTGCAACTTGAGAACCTGAATTACTGGGGTGGGGTGGGGAGGGTAGAAAAGGTGAATGTCAGACCCTCGGTTAGACGCCACTTGCTAGGCACTTGGAAACAGCAAAGAGCAGAGGTGGAGAGCTGGTTTTGGTTGCTGTTCTCTGCTCATGGACTAGTCTTCAAAAGAGAGATTTATGAATCTCAAAGAGCATGTAGTGTGACACGCAGTTCTCTCAAATTGAACTGATTAAATGCTGGAACAAGACAACAAAAATTAATCCTCACAATGCTGGTGACAACTGTCAGGGTGCTGATGTTCCAGTTAAGTAAACACAAGCATTAGGACACCTAAGTACACCCAGCAAGAACAATCCAGAATGTCAAAAACTATTTAATGTGCTATTGACATACAGTGGTACATCAGAAACTGTAATTCTCCAAAACCTGGAGAACTACTTTGAAACAGTCTGTCATCCGTCCTTGTGGTTTCCAAAAGCAGCAAGATCTTTTTACTGAACAGAACTTTCATGTTCTCTCTACAGCACTCTTACTCCCTTCTCCTCTTCCTCCCCTAGGACTATGACATACTCCATGTTTCTAGCAACACATCACTATTTCATTTAAAACCTGAGATCCTGTAATGTAAAATATTGCAATTAAAACAGTAATCAACAAAAGAGCCTTAGTAGAGAGTAGCCCAGTAAGAATTCTCAGTGTTTTGTGTACCTGAAAAAGACTTCAGGGTAATCGCTCTCCTTCCTTATCCCTATCTTCCCATTCTCTTTAAATTAAAAAAAACCAGGATATAAAAATTCCCACAAACCCCAGAGATTGTTCCTCCTATTTCAGACATTTGCTTAGTGGAACACATGAGCTAAATCAGAGGTCCAGTGTTAAACAGCAGAAACATTTCGATCTCAACAACAATCTTGTCGACACCTGGGCACGATGACACACTACACTTGACTTGTACTACTCCTGTCAGCAGGCTCCTTAAATTGCAGAGTAAATGAAATGTTGCAATATGAGCATTGAGAAAGGGCAAGTGGATGAACCAGCATCCCAGAAGGTTCCTGCAGGTGAGCACCCCGAGCGCACAGCGTAGGCTCAGCGCCGAGCCTTCAGCCACAGCAGCAGGTCAATGCTGCTGTTTCCACT
>NW_010301034.1:11488-16964 GCF_000700745.2 Antrostomus carolinensis | reverse complement strand
AACTGAAGTTAAAAGACTTCACAATGAAACAGATCATTCCAAAGGAGTCAAACTCATTGAAAAGTCTATTCAGTAACGCACGCTCTGATTAGGCAGAGCTCGTCAGTGTGAATCCACCACGCTCCCACACCGCCAGCCCCTCCGTACCTTCCTAACCATGGGGCTCCCATCGTTGATGAGCTGGGCCAGCATCATGGCTACGTTGTGATCGATGGTGGTGGAGTGATCGGTCCGTTCAGCTGAGTTGCCCACAAATGTTCCCAGAGCAAAGACTGCAGCACAGCGAACCTGTGAGACACGAGCATCATTATTGTTTTCCTCTTGTTTCCAGCCTGAAGTTTGCCAGTGGGATTTTTTGTATCCCCACAACTGGCATCTCTGGAAACCTGGACTACTGTGTCAGGTAAATAGCAAGAGCTAAATGGAAGCCCATGGAGAGTAAAAACCAAAACAGGTTCAGCAAAGCACTGAGTTTTAAGTATTCACAGATGCAGGAGTATATTTAATTTCCCAGAATATTGGTGACCTTCCCATGGGTGATTTTTCCAGTTGACGTTGCCTAGAATATTAATTAACAAGAATAAGATACACAGGGAGTTACTGTTGGGATGTGAATCTAATAAGAGTGCTGAACTACAGTCTTCAGATAAGGGCCTGCAGAAAGGTAGAAGATGATGGGGAGAGAAAAAAAAAAAAAGGAGAAAAGACAGCAGCTCAAATGAGGGTAAACTTTGCCAGATCACATGAAGAACAGAGGGATCAGATGTCCTGGTAATCTTACAGCTTGCCTTGGCCGAGACTGCAAGCAGTGGGGATATGGAGTAACAGGCAACGGCAGGATGTGCTTCACAGAGTAGAAACGCTCTGGCTCCTCGAAGAGAGGTGTGGGTGTGCTGTAAGGACACACACACTGCTTACAAAGTGGGGGAAAGATGGGGCCAGAGAAAGGAGATGGAGGACGCAGGACAGAAAGGCTGAATGCAAAGGGGAATCTAATCTTTAATCGCTGCACGTTAGCGGTGGTGTTTATCTCCAGGCTTGCTTCTCCCACACGCGCTGTAATTTCACTGGGGTCTGACAGGCTTTGTCAATCATCGCCAGGTTCTGCACAAAAATCCCTTCTCTCTTGGAGGGTTTGTCACAAAGGTAAAACACATTCAACTAAAGATGTCTTTTCACACGTACCAGGAGGAGAAGAGTTTCCATACTTGGACAAAAACACCAGAGGGGTTTTTCGCAATACACAGTGAGCTTTGGGATCACTTTTTTAACAAGGTTCCCATATGTAAGTAAGCAAAAACCATGGTGCTTCCTAACTCCGGTGCCAACTTCCAGGGCTTTCAGGCTGTATCAACTCCCCTTGCATTTCTTTGGTTACTTCTCTTGCAGGGCTTGGATGATTCACATCAGCTTGAAGAAACAGCAATATGATCTTTCTTTGAACCAGACACAATAATAAAGCTCTTGAAGGCCCTGGGTTTTTAAGTGTTTCTGTAGCCCTCTGCCAGAATTCTGACAATTCAACTGGTGTTTACTTAAAAAGTTGGATTTTTACCTCTGGGATTGGATCTGAGAGGAGACTGTAGAGCTTCTCATGAGCACTGTCTCTCACGCCACACCACCTGGCTGAGTCAAAGTTCTGCCAAATACGTCCTAAACAAATGGCCACCCACTGACGCAGAAGAGGATGTGGATCATTTAACTGCTCCAGGCAAATAGCAATCAGGTTTCCTTGAAGGCAAGCTTCCTAAAACACAAATCAATACAATTTATTTTGGATGACAGTTTCCCACCTCATCACCAGTGAAGAAGATTATTTCTGAAATAGACAGGAAATCGAGAGAAAATAATTATTCATTGGTTATATACTGATTTTGTTACAAAATACCATTTGGAAGCAGCATGAAGGGAAGGTCAGCTACACACTGCTATAGCCAGTTAAATAGCTGAGCATTAGAAATGCTGCCAGTAATGCAGAAAGCCTGGTTTTCCCTCATTGGAAATACTCCTTGCACCTGTCAGAGCCCCAAGGTTTATGGCTCGTTCCATACACCCTTCCCAAGAACTTTATCACAGCCATCAAGTCTCCACTTGACAGGAACTGAGCCCTATTTCTTACACAGCACGTCACTGCGCTGCCTGGAGGGGAAGTCATTGAGTGACTTGTGTCCTTAACCTCCACTTCCAGGTGCCAGGTACACAATGTCTGTCACACCTCCACATCATTTTTTCTTTTAATCCACACCAAAATAATGTAAAGCAATCTTCTATTTCACTTTTGCAGTTCAGGGTCGTGCTTTAATTCAAGCCATTACACTTTTATCAAAGTAAAGGCACAATGTAGGGAAGAAGTAGGAAAGGATGAAAGGAAGAAGAATGTTGGGACTCACCTGTCCAGTGTTGTAGTTGTTAACAATCACAGCCAGGATAAAAGCCGTCATTGTCCTGTGTTCAGCCTTAAAACAACATACAACTAATCGTTATCTAGAAAACAGGTCAGAGAACAACTACATCCCACGCTTTTGGAAACACACAGTTATTTTAAGTGCAGTTTGTATCATGTTAAAAGTACAAGAGAGGGGAGAGAAAGCTAGAATTGTCTTGTCATCCAGTCCTGTCACTAGTTCCACCTGAGCCACTCTGTCAGACTGCCAACACGATCCTCCCAACCAACCTCCGTATATTGCTCCGGAGGAGGCTCACAAATACCCGCTCCAGGAAACCACAAAAAACTTCTGCAGAGGGAATTAGGAAAGTCACAGTGCAATCAGACTGCTCTGCCCCCAGCCCCCAGGAGCCCCCAGCTCCCATCATCACCACTGAGTAATCTGCACCGAAACAACTCAAGTTTGCAAGTTCTTGTTTGGTTTTGCTGTCTCAATCACTCAACCTGGCAGAAGCATTTTTAACTCCCCTGGTCAATGACTCCACAGCTCAGCCCTGACTCTCCAGCAGAGCAGTGGGTGGCACAGGTGATGGAGGGGGGAGGCAGCCCTGTGTTAGCACCAGCCACATCAGAACAGCAGATAAGCTAAGACAAGCCCAGCAAATGCTAGAAGAGTCCAAATAAAGATGACTTATCCTTACTGGCATATAAGGATCTGCCAGAACTGAAAGGAAATACTTGTGACCGTTGTCCTTCACAAGGTCAGCTTGGCACGACTGAAAAATGAGACAAAGAAAAACACAATGAGCACTATGACATAAAAATATCTTTTCCTCCAATGATATATGAATACTTCACATCTTAATCATTTTTCCCAAATCTCATTTTCATTTGAGAAGCAAAATAAAGCTCAAGCCCTCCATTGGGGCCACAACCAAATGTCCCCACAGGAGAAGGGCTGAGAGGGAAGAGTGGAGTCTAAAGCAAGGAACCCTCTGCCACCCTCCAACACGACACAAACAGCTGCTGAAAATGTGACCTGCTTAGAAGAGTTAAACTTGACATCTCTGTCTCACATTAAACCTTCACCAGTATCTAAGAGCCACCTAAAGCAAAACCAAGGAGTTTGGTTTTGCTGGTGGCTGGGACGTGTGAGTAAGAGTCTTGTGAACATTAAAAGTACCACCTTTCACAAGCAGGACAACTCTTGGAGACCTCCACATGCGATGAACCCAGCACGTGTTTCTCTCACAGTGACCCACATCACTGAGCGATTACCAGTAAATCTCTAAGGGTGGGGGGCAGAGGGGGAATTATTCATTCTTTACACATTCATGCTTTATACTCTGTCCAATCCCCTGCCTCGGCGGGACTAGATTTGTACAAGAAGATTTAAATTCATCTACACAGATCGCTGCATTATTTGGTCAAGTGATAGCGTGTATTAACTGAGCACATGAGCAGCATGCAGTAGCATGATCTCCACACAGTCAGAAGCTGCAGAGCAATTCCACTCTCTTTAACAGCCTGTAAGGAGAACCATGCAGGTTTTCCTGGAGTAATATCAGCAGTGAAGCACACGGTGTACACCATGTTTTTGTTAACATACCAACTCAGGCTTCAGGCTGACATATTAGGGTCAAACCGAAATAATACATTCTACGAAAGTGCAATTTTAAGGGAGGAAATACTGACTTGGCAATCCATTTCCCCCGTGACCAGGGTTCTATTGTATGCTTCATGCCAGAGACAGGATCATGTATTTTTTATCAGGCGTAGAAGGTGAAGGAAGGAACTAATTGTTGAAGGGAGAGGGGATGGCAGGGAGAGATGTAAGAGAATATTTCATTGCTGAAGGGAGTGAAGATGCTGGTTTTGGCAGACCAAAGAGCAAAGGGAATGGATTGATGCCAGGCTGCAGCTACGAGAGGTTCTCCTGACTTCTGTGTAATGCTGCACAAAAACCAGGCTCCCTTTTCCCCCCTTTTCATTATTCTCAGCGTGAATACTTTCTGTTCCTTATAAAAAACAATCTCTTCACTATAATGTAGGCAAACAGACACCAACAAAGAGAAGGCTGCCCATCCTCACCCCTCATTTATTGTGCTGCCACTGCTGCCCAAATTCCAGAGGCCTGAGGGAGGGAGGCAGCTCCTATGAAGCCAGCACAGGCTCAAACCCTCCCTGCTTCGATCCTGCCAACAACATGGAAAGCCAGCAGCAGGAACGCCACCTCCTCAAGGAATAAGCAGCTACACTTGTAAATAATCATACAACATAACCAAAACAAGCTGCAGGCTTGGTGTGAAAGTTCAGGGCTTACATAAAATATCAAGTTCCCAGTGCTGGGAAGAGACTAGAGCACAGATCTCCCCTTTCTCCTCAATAACACAGGCGCTATGTAACTTATCCCTGCAAACATCACAGCTTCTGGAGTACAGCAGCAGTGACACAGCTCAGGGGTGTCCTGGGCAACCACGCTGTCCAGCGAATCCTCACCCCCCAGGTAGGCAGCTCTCCCAAATTATCCTCAGGGAACACTTCACTTGAATATTTGTAGTAATCATAAGATGAGAAACGGTAATCACAATCCTGCTAACAAAGAACACCCCTGGAAAGTAAGCGTGCTATTTATGTCACCCCATTGCTTTAATAGGTAGAAGAAATGTTGGTTTTCTAGTGTCTTCAGCCAGTTCTTTGGAGAGGTAAGATCTCTTCTCACTGTCCCACGTTAGCAGCATTCACATTTTCAGTACTGTTTAACGTACAGGATTTTTTGGTCTTGCTTAAATTCCTGATTATAATCCTTATTATAGTGCGGGGGGGATTTTTTTCCCTTTAAATCCAAGTATTTAAGATTTAGAAGGTGCTGTTTACCAAACATTATCAGTGAAGCATGTAGCAAATTCTTGACCTAAACTGCATTTGCAAGTGTACAGCCATCTCCATGTAGCAGCACACAATACTACTCCTACACTAACCTCCACCTGTCAATAATACAAAATCTAAGAGTATTTTTGCTGTTGTTTTGTTATAAAGCACAGCCTACCAAAGGAGTGGGGCAATAAAATAGAGCACTGGGAGCACTAC
>NW_010301034.1:0-11457 GCF_000700745.2 Antrostomus carolinensis | reverse complement strand
TCAGATTGGCTCCACCACCAGAGAGTGATGGATGGCACGACACTCCGTGTAAATTATACATGAGCCTACTCTGAAACATACCTGGGGCTGAAGCGTCAGCCATGGAGAGGCATGCATCAAAAATCAGCTTTTCAAGGGTAGCTTTAAGATGAATAGTTTTCATTTTCTTTGCTTTCTGAAATCCTCTTAGGATGTTAATGAAAATATATTTATAAAACTAAACCTGACAATGCTAAATCAACAGTGGGGGAAAATTCCAACAAATTCAATATTATTCTCCATACTGAAATGGAAGAGATACAAAAATAAACCCCCAAATAAGCAAGATCCAACTTCTACAAGCAGTTCAGACAATTTCATAGCATCTTATAATCATTCCTGCAATTACCTATGCACACCACTCCTAATAATTTTATATTGCTCAACTAATTGCACCCACAAACCACAGAGTCATATATATGATGACACAAATTTACTTACAATTACTTACCTGCTTAATTATTTATTAAAAAAACCCACAAAACAGAGCCCTGGATAAGGCCACCTTTAAAACTCAGGGCTCAGTTTTTAAAGCTTAATCCTAAAGATGTCAAAATATTGTAGAGAAGAGCAGAATCGTGGACCCATGACAGGAATAACCTGTCTTCTGTCGGGGGTGAATAGTTCTGTGCTCAACCATCTTCCATGCATCAGCACATTCATTAGACTTAGAGCAGGACTTCCAAGTTAAAGTCACCAAAAATTACCTTGGCTTTATTGCTACAAAAATTCTCTGTCTGAAGAGTACCCACAGCCTGTTTTAACAACAGAGGAATAGTCCTGAACAAAACAAGTTTGGTAACAAACTAAAGCGAACAAACTGAGGGAGCGTGTGAGTTTGTGCCCACGTGTTCTCACCTGGGAACACGTGACAGAAGAGACAAGTGCATTTTAAGCACCTTCCCAAATAAAGATGCAATCATTGAGACCTGATGGCTTTTACCTGGAGCATCTACACCCCAGAACCAAAGGGGAACTAGAAACTGGGAGATGTTAACGTGATGTTGCAGCATTAACAGACAGAGCAAACCTGCCTTCACCCCGCGCAGGTATGAAGATTTGGGCAGCCAACCTACCCAGTGGCAGCACCTGCATGAGCATTTTCTACCCAAAAAGTTTCAGGAAGCAGCTTTCATACAGGTGGGATAAATTAATGAGATAATATGCTGGTCTCCAGCTAACGCAGTGTGTTTTTGAAGTGCCTCAGGAGAAAGTCTCAAGTCTAAAGCAACTGAATAAGCAAATGGGGTTTGGGGGGAAAGGCACGTTGCTGAAACTGAAAAGAAACAGTCAAGGTCAGAAGTACTCACACTGTCCACTGCCAGAATTTTGGCCCAAATGAAGACAAGAAGTGGTCTCAGCTCACGAGCTGAACTTTGAAGCAGCTTCAGCACGTAGGGGAAAATGCCAACGGACAGGGCCTGGGGAGCCAGAGAGAAGAGCAAACCCTGGTCAGGGCTCAGCTTCCCTGCAGAGCGGCTCCGCGCAGGGGCAGGGCTGGGCGCTCTGCAAGGATGCGGCAGATTTAACGACACAGATGAGAAATCTGGTAGAAAACAATTTCATACATTTCTAGCAAAGAGGGGATCCCTGTGTATTCCTCCATTGCTCGTTTTCATCTTGGATGTCACCAGATATTTTCAGACTCGTTTGGTCCACGGGGACTCGGAGTTAATCTAGCACTGGCGTTTACTCGTTACAGCCTGTGCTATTTTATGCTTCATGATACGTTGCACTCTCCTCAGATGGGGCCATTTCTCTCACAAGTAAACATATTGCAAAAGCTCAATAATTACAGGCTTCCCACTGGAAATTAAATAGGCTTCTTGCCTTACACAGAGTTTTTACCAAGTCTTTTCCATGGGATTAGAGACTATGCCCACAGGAGGACATGGAACACGTGAAATCTTTGTGAATCCTACCGTGACTGCAGATACCCTTCCCAAAGCACAATGTAAAGTTAATGGATTGCACTAAAATCACCTTTAATGCATAATTTCTTTCTACCACTGAGAATTAAGCTGTCTGAGAAGGCCTGCAGAAGGGAGTCTTGGCTGAGATGAAGGAGGAAAGTAAAGGAAACCACTAAAAAGTCTCACCATAGAGCTATTCTGTGACCAGCCAGTGGCTCGTCTTCATTACTTCTATCAACAAATAGCTCCATTTACAAGAGTGTTTTAAACTGCTCCTCTGCTTAATTCTTATTTATTATCTGCACTGTATAGTCACTTTCCAAAATGCAGAAGGCAGCTGCCGCCTCCTCAGAAGAGCTTATAAAATCCAGAGGAAGAGAAGAAAACAATGCAGCCAGTGAGCTGAGAGAGCAGATGACAAACATGTGTGCTATTTTCTTGTTATTTATTTTACATAACAAACCTTCTTATTTGTCCCGGATATTTTCTCTGTTTTGTCTCTTACAATATTTTACACTAAACTGTTCCCAAGGAACTTCTCTTTGGTGTATGGCAAACAAACAGGTCTTCAGCCTTTTCGATTAATACAAACCACTTCTCTTTTAGGGATGCTCGCTCCATTTCACACACATGTACACATAAAACACTGGTCATCTGTAAAATCTGTCCAGTATCTTCCACATCTTCCTCCCACAGATCATCATTTGCATTTATTGACTATACTGAGGTAAACTAGACTTTTACAAGACAACATGCAACATCCACACACCAAGCTGACTGCCCAGGGACCCAGGTCCAAAAATCTTCCCAGCAAATCAAGAGCTCGCAGTCGA
This sequence comes from Antrostomus carolinensis, assembly GCF_000700745.2. NCBI lineage: Eukaryota > Metazoa > Chordata > Aves > Caprimulgiformes > Caprimulgidae > Antrostomus > Antrostomus carolinensis. The sequence continues at coordinate 8,672 of NW_010301034.1, read as the reverse complement.
TGTACCTGGCTCAGCAGCACCTGCAGAGGAGAGAGAGAGACAATGGTTATTGCTAAAATGAACAAAAAAATCCTTGGGACTGCAGAGGAAATGTCAGAGGACCTCAGGATTGTGACATGACTTTGAACAAACCGATGGTCTGAACGAAAAAGCTGGAAGACAAACCCTGACTGCTGAAAACCTTCACCCCACTGAGCAGGGTCACCACTGCCCCTCCTGCTAACCCTCTCCTGCACGAAGCTGCTGCAGACACACGTTTTCCTAGGACTGCAGTTATCCTCGGTCTCCACGCCACTGCTCCACTTGTCCTCTCTGCTAATTCCTCTCCAGCACAGCGGTTCCTGTGCAGCCCAGCTCTGCCCAGCTCTGCTAGCGGGAAGCAGCCCCTACGGACTTCAAATATTCTCATCGGACCACCTGCCTTTCCCCAGTAAAGCAGGAACACGATGGTACCTGCAGGAAGGATTCAAAGGTGAGGGAAGTGCCCAGCTTCCCATTACTCAAAGCAGCTCAGAAGCAGAAAAAGAGGCTTTGCTTTCCTTGGCAAATCGAGGGAACAGACTTAAGAGGGAAGCAAAAGGTCACGTTAGTCGTTAATAAAAATCTCATTAAAACGGAGTCTGACAACGATAATGAGGTGGTAGTTTACTGGCTTATACCTACCCTGGTGTGAAATATTAACAGACAGACTTTCAGTTCTTAATCTCCTTAAAAGATGTAAGATATTGGAATGCAATGTTTAATCCTCACTTTAAATTGAGTAACATCCCTCAGCATGAGTCTCAGCAAAAGACTCGTTGATTTAGCTCTCCAATTCCATCTCCTTCTCAGTGTTTTTCCACAGTACATATTCAAATTAAATTATTTTTCATGTTTAATATTGAATAATAACTAAATTACTTGGCTCATGTCTCATACTATGGATGACTGATACGAGATACTAGAGTTGTGCAGAGAAAATCCAGAAGAAAGAGACCAGAGGATGTGTTAACTGCTCTAATAATTTCACCTCTGAATATCAGAGCTCATGACAGGTCATAAGAGAAAGGATTTTGGTCATCCTGCCCTAGTTGGCACCAGCCTGTTCCATAAACTTACTAGAGACCTTGGCATGATGAACAATGTGCTTTGAAGATGCCCAGCACAGGAAGAACAGGGGCAGCTGTTTGAGCTGAAAAAAGACAGGACACATGAGGTGCAGGCCGCTTACGCTGACATGGGAGGCATACAGATTTGACAACGTTGTTATTATCTGACCTTCAGAAACAAACAAGTAAATCCACAAATTCTGTCATAGCTGGGAAAAAAACTGATGTTTTTTTCCAGGTGAAGATACAAAACCACATCTCAACACTGCTAGCATCCCACAAGAACCTTTAACCAAATCAAATTGTGTCTTAAAAGCTCCATTTCATTATTTTCAAAAACAAAAAAGCCATCAGTTTCTCTCAGGTTTTTATATTCCCACTTCCCAAACTGATTTGCACAATAACCTGAAGCCAAAACCAATACAAATTCTAGAAACTTGGATGAGGATGTGGGGAGTCTATGCAGAATTTATGAGCTTTTAGTAAAATGATGAAATTGCTACACTGTGCCCCTCTGTGCACACAGTGCTGTGTCACACCCTCCCCTGACATCTGTCCATCACTATTCCTAAACAGAAGACAGGGAAGCTAATTACCTCCACACATGCAAGGCAGAGATTAACCAGTACACAAGAGGGTAATTTAGAATTAACAGCCCACATTTTAGCAGGAATCTCCTGACAAATGCAGGCTGGAAGAGGGGGACTGCAGCAGCCGCCCCTCCATGGCGCTCTGGGGAGTAAGTGCTACCCTGTGTGCGTTGGAGATGGCGTGGCAGGAGGTACCGCCCCAAGGATCAAGCATCTGCCACTCAGGCTCGTTCATTCTCTGCATGGTCTGAACTCTCTTTGATGACTTCTCCCCCCTCTGCACCAGGAAGCCACCTGTGTCTGCTCTGCCCTGGGCACAGCAAGGATTTGAAATGGAAAGCAGCTTCTGGAAGTCAGTAAAAGGCCATTGACAAAGGACCATCTCCCTGTCCTTTACACAGCCAAGCTGTGCATGGCTGGCACCATGGCCCTGGCACTCACATACTTCCTTTCCCTGGGGGCACATCCAACATGGGAAAACAGAACCAACCCATGTCAGCCTACAGCAGCATAGTCTAAGCACTTCCAAGCAGTCAAAGCAAAAAGACCTCTCAAGAGAGGTCTGAAATGTACTTCCTTTCCTCTCTTCATCAGTCGGTCTCTGATTTGAAGTATCTCAAATCTGTTAACAAACAATCTTATTCCACTATACAATTAATATGCTTTAATTATAAGAACAACTACATTGTCCTAGCTCATTTTTGCTCCAGGAAGGAAAACAGGTTCTTTGCCAGGTGCCCTCTCAATTCCACTGCAATGTTAAGTTACCTGCAGAGCCCTCTGATGCCAAATAATTCACTGGAACGCAGCAAAATTGGTGCTCAAGTAGAAGGCTGCCTTCTCCCATTGCAGTGACAGAGATAAACCATACCTCTGTTTGTCCAACTGATCCCTCAAGGCTTGGGAGGCTCAGAGAAATTAAGATTTGGTCTTACAAAGATTGATGGTGCTGTCGGTCACAAAACAAGCTGGTAGTTAACAGAGGGAAGGTGAGTCTTCTCCCATTTAGTGAAAGATATCACATATCCTTGTGTAAGTGACTGGAGCCATGTTCCTTTAAAGAGAAAGCTGCCTGGTAGAGAAGAGACCACAGCTACCTTGACAAGAGTTTATATTCCTGTCAATACAAACTCCTGGGGAGGAGAAGGCAAGAGCAGATGGCAATTGTAATACGTGCTTTGCCATAAAATATTATTTGAAATGAGGTGTTATGCTTCTCCTAGATTTACTTCTCCTTTATACATATGAACTTTGACTAGTCTGAGCAAATCCCTACCAGAACTCTATGTTCCTTCCAGGCATGGTCTTCAGAGACTTGTTTCTATGTTCTTGCAGCAAAATTTCAGCATCACATTAAAGGGAACACTTTCCAGGCTGTAGCAGACAGATAAAGAAGCCATTTCTAAACTATTCACACTGCAGTAACTTCCACTCTCTGCAAACAAAGAGAAGATAAAGCCTTTGCCTGACAGAGCTGGCATATAAGAGGAGATACTACAGGAGAAAACAACAAAGATGTGCTACTCTGTGAAGGAGTCTTGCTACTTCAGAGCAAAACAGAACCTGATACTGTTGAAGCTGCAAATAAACTACAGTGGGAAGTTTTGCTCGATGGCAAATGAAGGTACGAGGGAAGAAAAGCACTTTGTCTTCATCTGCACAGGTCTAGTAAACAGGCAATCAGCTCTAATTAATCCTGAAGGAGCCCACGTAATTTATGTACCCAAACGCCATCTGGTCAGCAGCAGAGGACTCGGCGGGCAGGGGGAGGGACAGACCGACACGGCGCGGCCGAGCCCCCGCCCCGGCCCCTCACCTGCAGGACGATGGGGAGCTGCTCCGGGGGGTTGCGGTTCTCCACGCCCATGGTCAGCCACACCTGGAACGCTGTCAGCTGCTCCGCAAAGAAGGGACTGTGCTGATGGAGCAAGAACAGGAATGCAAGTTTGGTTAAAAAAAAATATATATATATATAAAAAACCCCAGATTAAAATGTGGAGCGAATGGTTTGGGCGCCTATGGACTCGCACAGTTGATTGTTTCCAAAAGCAATTCTTTTTAATGGGCAAACAGTTGTTTGGGTTTTTTTTTTAATGTACAAAAATTTTTCAAAGGCTGGCAGGTACAATTCCCTTTAAATATGCTGGCATTCTCCAATATAAATGTTTGGAAAAAAGGAGAAGGAAAGAGGAACAGGAAAAGATATCACAAAAGGTCTTGGGGAAATCTGGGTAATCTTCTCCACATGAGAAGCAGATAGCAGAGCAGTGGATTTATCTGCTCTGCGGAGGCAGTTTCACTCCTGTAGCAGCACACAGTGGTACCTCTGCCCTGTCCACAATGAATAGAGTCCAACAACAATGAAAAATATGTCCATCCACATCTCAGTCTTCCCTGGCTGCCATAAACCTCTCCTACAAACAGGTGTCCGTTCAGATGTGCTGGTTTGGGCTGTAAGAAGGCTGCCTCCTATTTATCAGATTTTTAATTCAAGCTTTTTATTTAGCTATCCATCACTTCTGACACCTGTAAGGCAGTAAAAGGACTTCATACAGGGAAACAAAAAATCAGAAAATTTACTTAAGATACCAAATCCGCTAATTTAGTTAGAGATAGCCTGGTAGTGAGGGTAAATGAGCCCAAAAATAACAAGCAGAGTGCTACAGTATTTAACAGCCTTTAGACTAGCACCATACTAAGGATGTGAGGGGTGGGGTGAGCTCCCATCAGCTAACACCTACCAGTTGTACTTTGGCACTTAGTACTTAAGACAGTACAATTAGCTGTTATTTTACAAAATGCATCTGAATGGCATCCAGTAAATCTAAGGGACACCAGCTCATATCACCTCTAGACAGAAAGGAATCTGGATTAGGGAACAGCAAATACACACAGAGAAAATACCACATACTTTAAGAAAATGTGTGTAACTACGGCCCTGCTCTAAGGAGACATGGTCCTTTGGGGGTGCACCACATCGGGTGGTGAAATGGGAAGTTTATGTGGTGAGATCTGACATCCTGCAGCACATCTGAAGTCCCTGGAGTGCTGCTCAAGTGTTGCAGAGCAGCTCGTGTCTCCTCACACCAATGGTGACCAGCTGGTCCCCAGCCAATAATGTGACATTTACTCCCCAGAGCAGCGCACCCTCGACAGTCCCTGGGGGCACCAGCACCCCCCGCCAGCGCAGCGGCGCTTCAAGAAACATTCCTTTTGTCTGTCGCAGCAAGTACGTGGTACAAGCCAGGGACGAGCAAGCACTGACCAAAGCACACAGCAGCTTCCAGTTAGAAATCCAGAGGGAAGCAGAAATCAAGGGGGAGGGTGGCAGGGAAGGGATGGGAGGAGGGAGAACAAGCCAACCCAAACTCGCCAGAAGCCCAGGCGCTCCCCTGCCACCCCCATATGAGCGCTGCGAGCCCGCAGACCCTTCTCCATCAGGTTATTGTATTTTCCAAGTCCAACCAGAAAAATACACCTAGAGAATAAGCAGGAGTCAGATGCACGTGGTTTATAATGTGCTGCTGAAACAAAACAGCCCTGAAGAGATTATCAATTGCTTTATCCAGGGCCAGACCAGACTCTAAACCCGCAGCGGCCAACGCGGCCAGTGAATGGATGGCAGCAGGTAATCCTGTGACTCACCCAGGCGTTTGACATCGCAGACACTGATTGCTGCTTCTGCCAGCCCAGTTATGAAACAGGCTGACTAACCTGGATACCACCACGCCTTCCCCCTGCCTCGCATTCAACAGCAATTTCTCCCAGGATTACCGCTGGCCGGCAGCACCTAACCTTCTCTAATATACACTGCTTCTTGCTGGGCATAAATCAAGAGGTTTGAGGGCAAAATGTTGATGAGAACACAAGGACCAGATCAGAGGTGTGCAACTGTCTGTCTGCTCCAACCATCCGTCACAGTGCAGAGCTGAGACCCTTCCACTCCCTCCCAAACTAACAGCCAAGTTTCAGCCTCCTGTAGGTGTCTCATGGAGAAACGGTCAAGGGGTGAAGATCTGTCCCCTCTCTACAGAGCAGGGACAAACCTACACAGTGTTAATCATGCTGGATTTTAAAGGAAAGTGTGAGGAAGGGCTCAGCAGAGGACCTGAGCCTGCCTTTACCTCTATAGCGCCCAGGCCAGCAAAACCTTCTGGAAGTTTGGTAACATAAATAAAATGCAAGAATGTTACTGTAAAATTAGAGAGAACATCACAGTGCAATAGGTATCTGAGGTTGTAATTATTATATAAAGGTTTCCATTCATGAAATGTCAAAGGAATATCAAGAAACATCCATCCTGACTACAGGAATTTAAGCCAAATATAGTAATATAAATTTTACTTTTCTGCTGAGATTAACTAAAAGAGAAAAAAACCTCAGTAACTCACATTAATGATACTATGCTTCGGACACACCCTCAACCTCTAGTTTATGTTTATTTTAAAATAACTCCACTAAGAGATAATTTTTGTATTAAAGTTTTCAGTTCAAAAATGAGGCTGGCATGTTGGGATTTTTTTTTGTAACAATACTGTTAGTCCAGACTGAGTGCTCTGAAATTTTAAGATTCAGGTCTCAGGCATCATTCCTACTGGGAGGAGTTCCGTCCCCACCAACAGCTGAATCAGACACCTCATACAACAGTGAAGAACTGGGAGGAATAGATTGAAAATCAACTTTAAGTGAGGTGAGTAGACATTTACAATTTTCCAAAGATATAAACTCTTAAACCGCAACAACTCCAGACTCAACAAGCCAAAGTGATAAGCTGAACTGAGGTTTCAAATAATGGGTTAAACTGGGCACACAGCATTTCAAGATATTATCCAACTTACCCTAAAGGCAGTTCCTTCCTCTATAATTGTAGGTAATTGGGAAAGGCAAATATCAACTGCAAGGTCCCACGCTTGCCTAGAGGAAAAGGTGAAAGAGAAGAGAGAAGTCAGTACAAGCCGTCCATAATTAATACCAAGGTAAATTTAAGTTCTGATCATACAAGTATGTGGACAAAGCAGTGTTGTCTGACTGGCTTAGAAATGCTTAATACTCCCTTTTTTAAAAAGTAGAACGTATGAAAACTATTCGGAAAAACAGGGAGACTGTCTAGTCCAGCATCACATCAGGCTGCCCAACAAAATGCAAGTGAGGTAACAAGATCCAGGCTCAAGTTCACTGAAGCTGCTCCTCTCTGTAATGCAGGAAGAAGCCAGAGTGAACCGAAGATTCATGACATACCTGTCCTCATGCAAAAACCGATGACATTTTTTAAAACTAGAGAAAATGAACTCAGTCCTGAATTAGCTCCAGCCCACAACCCTGCAGCACACATCTCTGCATCCAACACCTCGCTCGCTCTGTGTTCACGTCACATCAGCCCAGGAAGAGCAGCCCTGCTGACAAGCCCTCCAACTCGCAATCCATGGATACACCTACACCACCACACTCATTGTCCTTTCCCCCATCCCCGAGGCAGAGGCTGTGTCACTGCACGGATCACAGGAAAGTCACTCAGTCTCCATTAATCGGGGCTGGGTTTTGCGTGGCACCCTTGTCGACAAAGACTGGCTCTACATGACTCACCCTAAGGATGGAGGGACGTACACTGAACTAGAAGCAGAGAAAAGGATTTAAAGATTTCCGTTTTTTACACTTATCTACTCTACTATTTAATGGTTAAAGTATCATGACCTACAATATTTTAGTGTTACAGGTCTGACAGCACGTAAATTACAGACAGGGGACAAGGAACTCAGTACAAACTAACAGAGTCTGCTTCAAAATGCTTCCAAACTAAGAGAGGACCAAACTAAAATAAATGCATTTGGTCTCCAAAGTTGCTAAAACGCCTCTAAAAAAGCAGAACAGTTACTTTTTACCCCAGAAATATTATCCCTACTCTATCCATAGATGTTCCATGTACTTTTCATTTTAACCTAGGAGCTGATGCACTCTGAAAGGCCAGTGAGTTAAACCACCACCCGCTGGGTTTCTTACGCAAAAGAAACTGATTTACTCTCCAGACACATTTGCTCTTCCATAGCTTGTGGCCGTCGTGTTAACATCAATAAGCTAAGCAATTTTTCTTCTCCCAGGAACATTTGCAGACATAAGGCCATAGGTGATAATCAATACAGCGTACTTTAGTTACCTGCTCTAATAAGTTCTTAAATCACCCTGTTTTGAGTCAAACAAAGCCTTCCATTAGAACAACTGCTGAGCGAAATCCATCCCATGAGCCTAACTGGCAGCTGTTCTCAACCAAAAACAATCCCTCCAATTAGATGGAAAAATAAACTATAAGGCTTTTGCATTTTTTCCTATGGATTCGAGAGATGAGCTTATTTTAGCCACCCCAGACCTTGTCCCTCTGCTTCACAGCATTCACCTTCCACTTGACAATATGCTGCCAATATAATTAAAGAGGTAATCAAGAGATAATCAAAGCATGGGCAATAAATGCTTCCCACATGGTCAATAAAGGCCCATGCTGGAGACAAAATGTTTACACAGAGCTGATGAGAGAGATATTTATTCCTGGTTGAGGCAGAGGCAAAGTCAATTAGTACAAATATAAAGACAATTTTACTTCAAGCAAAGAATAATTATTTCTGACTTTCAGGTTTCTTGGAGGAATGGGCGATACCACCTAAAGAAATTCTCTCAAACATTGGAAAATGTCAATACACAGTGCCTTTGAGATGAGCTTTACTACATGGGAGGAAAATGGTTTAGAGAGCAGAGACAACTAGTCTTATTTTGGCTGCTTCTAAAAGGATTCTGCATAGGTCATTGTACTGCAGAGGTACAGAGCTAAGATGCTGAGCTCCTCAAAGTCATCTTAGGTAAGAAGCACTAACGCAGCTATAAAAATGTCCAAAGCAGCCCTGCAAGGTCAAATCTCAACGATTTTAAGTGTTATCAGAAAGAACAAATGAAAACTTAAAAAGATACTTTAGTAGATTAAATATACATATATATATATATATATATA
>NW_010301033.1:1297-2107 GCF_000700745.2 Antrostomus carolinensis | reverse complement strand
TGATTTTGGTTAATTTGGGTTGATTTGGGGTGATTTGGATTAATTTGGGTTGGTTTTGATTAATTTTGGATGATTTGGTGTGATGATTTTGGTTGATTTGGGTTAATTTTGGTTGATTTGGGATGATTTTGGGTTAATTTGGGATGGTTTTGGTTAATTTGGGTTGATTTGTGTTGATTTTGGGATGATTTTGGGTTAATTTGGGTTGATTTTGCTTAATTTGGATTGATTTGAGTTGATTTGGGTTAATTTGGGTTGATTTGGGTTGATTTTGGGTTGATTTTGGGGTTGATGTGGGTTAATTTTGGTTGATTTAGGGTGATTTTGGGTTGATTTTGGTTAATTTGGATTGATTTGAGATGATTTTGGTTGATTTTGATTGATTTTGGGTTAATTTTGGTTGATTTTGTTTAATTTGGATTGATTTGGGATGATCTGGGGTTAATTTTGGTCGATTTTGGTTAATTTAGGGTTAATTTTGGTCGATTTTGGTTGATTTTGGTTAACTTTGGGTTAATTTTGGTTAACTTTGGTTAATTTGGGTTAATTTGGGTTGATTTAGGTCGATTTTTGTTAACTTTGGGTTGATTTGGGGTTGATTTAGGTCGATTTTGGTTAACTTTGGTTGATTTTGTTTGGTTTTGGTTAACTTTGGTTGATTTGGGATGATGATTTGGGTTGATTTTGGGTTGATTTGGGTCGATTTTGGTTAACTTTGGGTTAATTTGGGTTGATTTTGGGTCGATTTGGGTTAACTTTGGTTAATTTTGGGTCGATTTAGGTCGATTTTGGTTAACTTTGGGTTGATTT
>NW_010301033.1:0-709 GCF_000700745.2 Antrostomus carolinensis | reverse complement strand
TTTTGTTAACTTTGTGTTAATTTGGGTTGATTTGGGTCGCTTTAGGTCGATTTTGATTAACTTTGGGTTAATTTGGGTCGATTTGGATCGATTTTGGTTAACTTTGGGTTAATTTGGGTTGATTTGGGTCGATTTGGGTCGATTTGGGTTAACTTTGGGTTGATTTGGGTCGATTTAGGTTGATTTTGGTTAACTTTGGGTTAATTTGGGTTGATTTGGGTCGATTTTGGTTAACTTTGGGTTGATTTGGGTCGATTTGGGTCGATTTGGGTTAACTTTGGGTTGATTTGGGTCGATTTAGGTTGATTTTGGTTAACTTTGGGTTAATTTGGGTTGATTTGGGTCGATTTTGGTTAACTTTGGGTTGATTTGGGTCGATTTGGGTCGATTTGGGTTAACTTTGGGTTGATTTGGGTCGATTTAGGTTGATTTTGGTTAACTTTGGGTTAATTTGGGTTGATTTGGGTCGATTTTGGTTAACTTTGGGTTGATTTGGGTCGATTTGGGTCGATTTGGGTTAACTTTGGCTCCTGCTTTTCCCACAGCTCCCAGTCCCGGTTGCTGGTGAATTTTCCCAGTTCGGAGGCTCCTGGAAATCCCCAAATTCCCGTTTCTGTCCCCAAATCGTCATTCACCAAACAGCCGGCGAGGGGGTGGAGGCGCCCCGAGGAGAAACCCGACCCCAGAAAGTGAGTGAATGGGGGGCCCC
>NW_010301032.1:0-984 GCF_000700745.2 Antrostomus carolinensis | reverse complement strand
TGAAAGCATTAGGTGGGGGATCTTTCAAAAACTGGGAGCAGCATCTAGCAAAAGCCACCTGGTTAGTTAACACCCGAGGCTCTACTAACCGAGTGGGCCCTGCCCAATCTGAGCCTTTGCATAGAGTAGATGGAGACAAAGTCCCAGTGGTACATGTCAGAGGTTTGTTAGGGAAGACAGTTTGGATTAATTCTGCCTCGAATACAGGCAAACCCGTTCGTGGGGTTGTTTTTGCTCAGGGACCAGGTTGCACATGGTGGATAATGCAAAAAGATGGAAGAACACGATGTGTACCTCAGGGAGATCTGATTGTTGGGTGAGACCTATGTGTAAATATCACTGTTTGCTGAATGCTGTTACCATTGTCTGTGTATAGCTGTATAATGGATGTATAATGTATGTGTTTGTAGAGTTAGAATTTATATTAGTTTTAGTAGTAAGCAGACGATATGGGGATAAGGGGTGGAATGTCCTGGGTTGACTATATGATGCTTTTATCCCCAATCGTCTTGTTCTGTTTATGCTGAATAAGTTTTGCACCTTTAAGAGTTACTGCAGAGAGTGAAGGGGGGAGAGAAGAAGTGCACAGTTTTTTTTCTTTTCCCTTCGCTCCAGACACTGCTCCTGACTCCTCCACATTCCTGTTCCTGGACTGTTTGTCTGCGGACAGACAGCGGGACGGGGCTGCTCTTTTGGCTTTAGTTAGTCTTAGCTAGCTGAGGCAAGAAAGTTCCCTGGACTTTTGGTTTTTTTTTCCTTTTTTCCTTTTCTTTGGATCTCCTGAAACCTGTGCTGGACTGAACACCCAGAGGAGCACCGACAGCTCACATCTCTGGCCCACTGGGCTGGGCCTGGCCTGCAACAACTCCAGCACCACAGAGACTGATCAGAGACTGAGTGAGCTGAACTGCAACGCGGGGACGGGGTTTTCTCGAGTTGTCATCTCTTTTGAACTGGCAAGGGGTTTTATTGTTTAATATTGTT